>NW_026701607.1:0-38972 GCF_030435755.1 Ochotona princeps
ACCAATATTTGCGTCTAGAGCCTTTGCATTGAGGGCTATCTGAAAACGGCTGTGGCGCTGAAGTTGCCTGTGAATGTCGAGTTGGTGGCATGTGAAACCCGCATGTGGAGCATTCGTTTGTGTGGGATGCTCTACCAGGTTCATTCCTAGATAATGCACTCAAACGGCACTAAGCATAGAGTGTGAAAACTGAGTTTCCTTGAGAGCTGCTTGGAAGCCTGATGGTGTGTGAAGTTAGTGAGCCAAATGGAGTTGTTCTCCCACAAGAACCACTCAGCTGATCCTTCTTCAATATGCCCTTCACCAACATGCAGTGTTTCCTTGATGGAATTAGCTCTCACACCAATATTTGCGTCTAGAGCCTTTGCATTGAGGGCTATCTGAAAACGGCTGTGGCGCTGAAGTTGCCTGTGAATGTGGAGTTGGTGGCATGTGAAACCCGCATGTGGAGCATTCGTTTGTGTGGGATGCTCTACCAGGTTCATTCCTAGATAATGCACTCAAAGAGCACTAAGCATAGAGTGTGGAAACTGAGTTTCCTTGAGAGCTGCTTGGAAGCCTGATGGTGTGTGAAGTTAGTGAGCCAAATGGAGTTGTTCTCCCACAAGAACCACTCGGCTGATCCTTCTTCAATATGCCCTTCACCAACATGCAGTGTTTCCTTGATTGAATTAGCTCTCACACCAATATTTGCGTCTAGAGCCTTTGCATTGAGGGCTATCTGAAAACGGCTGTGGCGCTGAGGTTGCCTGTGAATGTGGAGTTGGTGGCATGTGAAACCCGCATGTGGAACATTCGTTTGTGTGGGATGCTCTACCAGGTTCATTCGTAGATAATGCACTCAAAGGGCACTAAGCATAGAGTGTGAAAACTGAGTTTCCTTGAGAGCTGCTTGGAAGCCTGATGGTGTGTGAAGTTAGTGAGCCAAATGGAGTTGTTCTCCCACAAGAACCACTCGGCTGATCCTTCTTCAATATGCCCTTCACCAACATGCAGTGTTTCCTTGATTGAATTAGCTCTCACACCAATATTTGCGTCTAGAGCCTTTGCATTGAGGGCTATCTGAAAACGGCTGTGGCGCTGAAGTTGCCTGTGAATGTGGAGTTGGTGGCATGTGAAACCCGCATGTGGAGCATTCGTTTGTGTGGGATGCTCTACCAGGTTCATTCCTAGATAATGCACTCAAAGGGCACTAAGCATAGAGTGTGAAAACTGAGTTTCCTTGAGAGCTGCTTGGAAGCCTGATGGTGTGTGAAGTTAGTGAGCCAAATGGAGTTGTTCTCCCACAAGAACCACTCGGCTGATCCTTCTTCAATATGCCCTTCACCAACATGCAGTGTTTCCTTGATTGAATTAGCTCTCACACCAATATTTGCGTCTAGAGCCTTTGCATTGAGGGCTATCTGAAAACGGCTGTGGCGCTGAAGTTGCCTGTGAATGTGGAGTTGGTGGCATGTGAAACCCGCATGTGGAGCATTCGTTTGTGTGAAATGCTCTACCAGGTTCATTCCTAGATAATGCACTCAAAGGGCACTAAGCATAGAGTGTGAAAACTGAGTTTCCTTGAGAGCTGCTTGGAAGCCTGATGGTGTGTGAAGTTAGTGAGCCAAATGGAGTTGTTTCTCCCACAAGAACCACTCGGCTGATCCTTCTTCAATATGCCCTTCACCAACATGCAGTGTTTCCTTGATGGAATTAGCTCTCACACCAATATTTGCGTCTAGAGCCTTTGCATTGAGGGCCATCTGAAAACGGCTGTGGCGCTGAAGTTGCCTGTGAATGTGGAGTTGGTGGCATGTGAAACCCGCATGTGGAGCATTCGATTGTGTGGGATGCTCTACCAGGTTCATTCCTAGATAATACACTCAAAGGGCACTAAACATAGAGTGTGAAAACTGAGTTTCCTTGAGAGCTGCTTGGAAGCCTGATGGTGTGTGAAGTTAGTGAGCCAAATGGAATTGTTCTCCCACAAGAACCACTCGGCTGATCCTTCTTCAATATGCCCTTCACCAACATGCAGTGTTTCCCTGATTGAATTAACTCTCACACCAATATTTGCGTCTAGAGCCTTTGCATTGAGGGCTATCTGAAAACGGCTGTGGCGCTGAAGTTGCCTGTGAATGTGGAGTTGGTGGCATGTGAAACCCGCATGTGGAGCATTCATTTGTGTGGGATGCTCTACCAGGTTCATTCCTAGATAATGTACTCAAAGGGCACTAAACATAGAGTGTGAAAACTGAGTTTCCTTGAGAGCTGCTTGGAAGCCTGATGGAGTGTGAAGTTAGTGAGCCAAATGGAGTTGTTCTCCCACAAGAACCACTCGGCTGATCCTTCTTCAATATGCCCTTCACCAACATGCAGTGTTCCTTGATTGAATTAGCTCTCACACCAATATTTGCGTCTAGAGCCTTTGCATTGAGGGCTATCTGAAAACGGCTGTGGCGCTGAAGTTGCCTGTGAATGTGGAGTTGGTGGCATGTGAAACCCGCATGTGGAGCATTCGTTTGTGTGGGATGCTGACCAAGTTTCATTTCAGTCCTATGCACTCAAAGGGCACTAAGCATAGAGTGTGAAAACTGAGTTTCCTTGAGAGCTGCTTGGAAGCCTGATGGTGTGTGAAGTTAGTGAGCCAAATGGAGTTGTTCTCCCACAAGAACCACTCGGCTGATCCTTCTTCAATATGCCCTTCACCAACATGCAGTGTTTCCTTGATTGAATTAGCTCTCACACCAATATTTGCGTCTAGAGCCTTTGCATTGAGGGCTATCTGAAAACAGCTGTGGCGCTGAAGTTGCCTGTGAATGTGGAGTTTTTGGCATGTGAAACCCGCATGTGGAGCATTCGTTTGTGTGGGATGCTCTACCAGGTTCATTCCTAGATAATGCACTCAAAGGGCACTAAGCATAGAGTGAGAAAACTGAGTTTCCTTGAGAGCTGCTTGGAAGCCTGATGGTGTGTGAAGTTAGTGAGCCAAATGGAGTTGTTCTCCCACAAGAACCACTCGGCTGATCCTTCTTCAATATGCCCTTCACCAACATGCAGTGTTTTCCTTGATTGAATTAGCTCTCACACCAATATTTGCGTCTAGAGCCTTTGCATTGAGGGCTATCTGAAAACGGCTGTGGAGCTGAAGTTGCCTGAGAATGTGGAGTTGGTGGCATGTGAAACCCGCAAGTGGAGCATTCGTTTGTGTGGGATGCTCTACCAGCTTCATTCCCAGATAATGCACTAAACGGGCACTAAGCATAGAGTGTGAAAACTGAGCTTCCTTGAGAGCTGCTTGGAAGCCTGATGGTGTGTGAAGTTAGTGAGCCAAATGGAGTTGTTCTCCCACAAGAACCACTCGGCTGATCCTTCTTCAATATGCCCTTCACCAACATGCAGTGTTTCCTTGATGGAATTAGCTCTCACACCAATATTTGCGTCTAGAGCCTTTGCATTGAGGGCTATCTGAAAACGGCTGTGGCGCTGAAGTTGCCTGTGAATGTGGAGTTGGTGGCATGTGAAACCCGCATGTGGAGCATTCGTTTGTGTGGGATGCTCTACCAGGTTCATTCCTAGATAATGCACTCAAAGGGCACTAAGCATAGAGTGTGAAAAGTGAGTTTCCTTGAGAGCTGCTTGGAAGCCTGATGGTGTGTGAAGTTAGTGAGCCAAATGGAGTTGTTCTCCCACAAGAACCACTCGGCTGATCCTTCTTCAATATGCCCTTCACCAACATGCAGTGTTTCCTTGATTGAATTAGCTCTCACACCAATATTTGCGTCTAGAGCCTTTGCATTGAGGGCTATCTGAAAACGGCTGTGGCGCTGAAGTTGCCTGTGAATGTGGAGTTGGTGGCATGTGAAACCCGCATGTGGAGCATTCGTTTGTGTGGGATGCTCTACCAGGTTCATTCCTAGATAATGTACTCAAAGGGCATTAAGCATAGAGTGTAAAAACTGAGTTTCCTTGAGAGCTGCTTGGAAGCCTGATGGTGTGTGAAGTTAGTGAGCCAAATGGAGTTGTTCTCCCACAAGAACCACTCGGCTGATCCTTCTTCAATATGCCCTTCACCAACATGCAGTGTTTCCTTGATTGAATTAGCTCTCACACCAATATTTGCGTCTAGAGCCTTTGCATTGAGGGCTATCTGAAAACGGCTGTTGCGCTGAAGTTGCCTGTGAATGTGGAGTTGGTGGCATGTGATACCCGCATGTGGAGCATTCGTTTGTGTGGGATGCTCTACCAGGTTCATTCCTAGATAATGCACTCAAAGGGCACTAAGCATAGAGTGTGAAAACTGAGTTTCCTTGAGAGCTGCTTGGAAGCCTGATGGTGTGTGAAGTTAGTGAGCCAAATGGAGTTGTTCTCCCACAAGAACCACTCGGCTGATCCTGCTTCAATATGCCCTTCACCAACATGCAGTGGTTTCCTTGATTGAATTAGCTCTCACACCAATATTTGCGTCTAGAGCCTTTGCATTGAGGGCTATCTGAAAACGGCTGTGGCGCTGAAGTTGCCTGAGAATGTGGAGTTGGTGGCATGTGAAACCCGCATGTGGAGCATTCGTTTGTGTGGGATGCTCTACCAGCTTCATTCCCAGATAATGCACTAAACGGGCACTAAGCATAGAGTGTGAAAACTGAGCTTCCTTGAGAGCTGCTTGGAAGCCTGATGGTGTGTGAAGTTAGTGAGGCAAATGGAGTTGTTCTCCCACAAGAACCACTCGGCTGATCCTTCTTCAATATGCCCTTCACCAACATGCAGTGTTTCCTTGATTGAATTAGCTCTCACACCAATATTTGCGTCTAGAGCCTTTGCATTGAGGGCTATGTGAAAACGGCTGTGGCGCTGAAGTTGCCTGTGAATGTGGAGTTGGTGGCATGTGAAACCCGCAAGTGCAGCATTCATAAGTGTGGGATGCTCTACCATATTCATTCCTAGATAATGTACTCAAAGGGCATTAAGCATAGAGTGTAAAAACTGAGTTTCCTTGAGAGCTGCTTGGAAGCCTGATGGTGTGTGAAGTTAGTGAGCCAAATGGAGTTGTTCTCCCACAAGAACCACTCGGCTGATCCTTCTTCAATATGCCCTTCACCAACATGCAGTGTTTCCTTGATTGAATTAGCTCTCACACCAAATATTTGCATCTAGAGCCTTTGCATTGAGGGCTATCTGAAAACGGCTGTGGCGCTGAAGTTGCCTGTGAATGTGGAGTTGGTGGCATGTGAAACCCGCATGTGGAGCATTCGTTTGTGTGGGATGCTCTACCAGGTTCATTCCTAGATAATGCACTCAAAGGGCACTAAGCATAGAGTGTGAAAACTGAGTTTCCTTGAGAGCTGCTTGGAAGCCTGATGGTGTGTGAAATTAGTGAGCCAAATGGAGTTGTTCTCCCACAAGAACCACTCGGCTGATCCTTCTTCAATATGCCCTTCACCAACATGCAGTGTTTCCTTGATTGAATTAGCTCTCACACCAATATTTGCGTCGAGAGCCTTTGCATTGAGGGCTATCTGAAAACGGCTGTGGCGCTGAAGTTGCCTGTGAATGTGGAGTTGGTGGCATGTGAAACCCGCATGTGGAGCATTCGTTTGTGTGGGATGCTCTACCAGGTTCATTCCTAGATAATGCACTCAAAGGGCACTAAGCATAGAGTGTAAAAAACTGAGTTTCCTTGAGAGCTGCTTGGAAGCCTGATGGTGTGTGAAGTTAGTGAGCCAAATGGAGTTGTTCTCCCACAAGAACCACTCGGCTGATCCTTCTTCAATATGCCCTTCACCAACATGCAGTGTTTCCTTGATTGAATTAGCTCTCACACCAATATTTGCGTCTAGAGCCTTTGCATTGAGGGCTATCTGAAAACGGCTGTGGCGCTGAAGTTGCCTGTGAATGTGGAGTTGGTGGCATGTGAAACCCGCATGTGGAGCATTCGTTTGTGTGGGATGCTCTACCAGGTTCATTCCTAGATAATACACTCAAAGGGCACTAAACATAGAGTGTGAAAAACTGAGTTTCCTTGAGAGCTGCTTGGAAGCCTGATGGTGTGTGAAGTTAGTGAGCCAAATGGAGTTGTTCTCCCACAAGAACCACTCGGCTGATCCTTCTTCAATATGCCCTTCACCAACATGCAGTGTTTCCTTGATGGAATTAGCTCTCACACCAATATTTGCGTCTAGAGCCTTTGCATTGAGGGCTATCTGAAAACGGCTGTGGCGCTGAGGTTGCCTGTGAATGTGGAGTTGGTGGCATGTGAAACCCGCATGTGGAGCATTCGTTTGTGTGGGATGCTCTACCATGTTCATTCCTAGATAATGCACTCAAAGGGCACTAAGCATAGAGTGTGAAAACTGAGTTTCCTTGAGAGCTGCTTGGAAGCCTGATGGTGTGTGAAGTTAGTGAGCCAAATGGAGTTGTTCTCCCACAAGAACCACTCGGCTGATCCTTCTTCAATATGCCCTTCACCAACATGCAGTGTTTCCTTGATTGAATTAGCTCTCACACCAATATTTGCGTCTAGAGCCTTTGCATTGAGGGCTATCTGAAAACGGCTGTGGCGCTGAAGTTGCCTGTGAATGTGGAGTTGGTGGCATGTGAAACCCGCATGTGGAGCATTCGTTTGTGTGGGATGCTCTACCAGGTTCATTCGTAGATAATGCACTCAAAGGGCACTAAGCATAGAGTGTGAAAACTGAGTTTCCTTGAGAGCTGCTTGGAAGCCTGATGGTGTGTGAAGTTAGTGAGCCAAATGGAGTTGTTCTCCCACAAGAACCACTCGGCTGATCCTTCTTCAATATGCCCTTCACCAACATGCAGTGTTTCCTTGATTGAATTAGCTCTCACACCAATATTTGCGTCTAGAGCCTTTGCATTGAGGGCTATCTGAAAACGGCTGTGGCGCTGAAGTTGCCTGTGAATGTGGAGTTGGTGGCATGTGAAACCCGCATGTGGAGCATTCGTTTGTGTGTGATGCTCTACCAGGTTCATTCCTAGATAATGCACTCAAAGGGCACTAAGCATAGAGTGTGAAAATTGAGTTTCCTTGAGAGCTGCTTGGAAGCCTGATGGTGTGTGAAGTTATTGAGCCAAATGGAGTTGTTCTCCCACAAGAACCACTCGGCTGATCCTTCTTCAATATGCCCTTCACCAACATGCAGTGTTTCCTTGATTGAATTAGCTCTCACACCAATATTTGCGTCTAGAGCCTTTGCATTGAGGGCTATCTGAAAACGGCTGTGGCGCTGAAGTTGCCTGTGAATGTGGAGTTGGTGGCATGTGAAACCCGCATGTGGAGCATTCGTTTGTGTGGGATGCTCTACCAGGTTCATTCCCAGATAATGCACTAAACGGGCACTAAGCATAGAGTGTGAAAACTGAGTTTCCTTGAGAGCTGCTTGGAAGCCTGATGGTGTGTGAAGTTAGTGAGCCAAATGGAGTTGTTCTCCCACAAGAACCACTCGGCTGATCCTTCTTCAATATGCCCTTCACCAACATGCAGTGTTTCCTTGATTGAATTAGCTCTCACACCAATATTTGCGTCTAGAGCCTTTGCATTGAGGGCTATCTGAAAACGGCTGTGGCGCTGAAGTTGCCTGAGAATGTGGAGTTGGTGGCATGTGAAACCCGCATCTGGAGCATTCGTTTGTGTGGGATGCTCTACCAGGTTCATTCCCAGATAATGCACTAAACGGGCACTAAGCATAGAGTGTGAAAACTGAGTTTCCTTGAGAGCTGCTTGGAAGCCTGATGGTGTGTGAAGTTAGTGAGCCAAATGGAGTTGTTCTCCCACAGGAACCACTCGGCTGATCCTTCTTCAATATGCCCTTCAGCAACATGCAGTGTTTCCTTGATGGAATTAGCTCTCACACCAATATTTGCGTCTAGAGCCTTTGCATTGAGGGCTATCTGAAAACGGCTGTGGCGCTGAGGTTGCCTGTGAATGTGGAGTTGGTGGCATGTGAAACCCGCATGTGGAGCATTCGTTTGTGTGGGATGCTCTACCAGGTTCATTCCTAGATAATGCACTCAAAGGGCACTAAGCATAGAGTGTGAAAACTGAGTTTCCTTGAGAGCTGCTTGGAAGCCTGATGGTGTGTGAAGTTAGTGAGCCAAATGGAGTTGTTCTCCCACAAGAATCACTCGGCTGATCCTTCTTCAATATGCCCTTCACCAACATGCAGTGTTTCCTTGATTGAATTAGCTCTCACACCAATATTTGCGTCTAGAGCCTTTGCATTGAGGGCTATCTGAAAACGGCTGTGGCGCTGAAGTTGCCTGTGAATGTGGAGTTGGTGGCATGTGAAACCCGCATGTGGAGCATTCGTTTGTGTGGGATGCTCTACCAGGTTCATTCCTAGATAATGCACTCAAAGGGCACTAAGCATAGAGTGTGAAAACTGAGTTTCCTTGAGAGCTGCTTGGAAGCCTGATGGTGTGTGAAGTTAGTGAGCCAAATGGAGTTGTTCTCCCACAAGAACCACTCGGCTGATCCTTCTTCAATATGCCCTTCACCAACATGCAGTGTTTCCTTGATGGAATTAGCTCTCACACCAATATTTGCGTCTAGAGCCTTTGCATTGAGGGCTATCTGAAAACGGCTGTGGCGCTGAAGTTGCCTGTGAATGTGGAGTTGGTGGCATGTGAAACCCGCATGTGGAGCATTCGTTTGTGTGGGATGCTCTACCAGGTTCATTCCTAGATAATGCACTCAAAGGGCACTAAGCATAGAGTGTGAAAACTGAGTTTCCTTGAGAGCTGCTTGGAAGCCTGATGGTGTGTGAAGTTAGTGAGCCAAATGGAGTTGTTCTCCCACAAGAACCACTCGGCTGATCCTTCTTCAATATGCCCTTCACCAACATGCAGTGTTTCTTGATGGAATTAGCTCTCACACCAATATTTGTGTCTAGAGCCTTTGCATTGAGGGCTATCTGAAAACGGCTGTGGCGCTGAAGTTGCCTGTGAATGTGGAGTTGGTGGCATGTGAAACCCGCATGTGGAGCATTCGTTTGTGTGGGATGCTCTACCAGGTTCATTCCTAGATAATGCACTCAAAGGGCACTAAGCATAGAGTGTGAAAACTGAGTTTCCTTGAGAGCTGCTTGGAAGCCTGATGGTGTGTGAAGTTAGTGAGCCAAATGGAATTGTTCTCCCACAAGAACCACTCGGCTGATCCTTCTTCAATATGCCCTTCACCAACATGCAGTGTTTCCTTGATTGAATTAACTCTCACACCAATATTTGCGTCTAGAGCCTTTGCATTGAGGGCTATCTGAAAACGGCTGTGGCGCTGAAGTTGCCTTTGAATGTGGAGTTGGTGGCATGTGAAACCCGCATGTGGAGCATTCATTTGTGTGGGATGCTCTACCAGGTTCATTCCTAGATAATGCACTCAAAGGGCACTAAACATAGAGTGTGAAAACTGAGTTTCCTTGAGAGCTGCTTGGAAGCCTGATGGAGTGTGAAGTTAGTGAGCCAAATGGAGTTGTTCTCCCACAAGAACCACTCGGCTGATCCTTCTTCAATATGCCCTTCACCAACATGCAGTGTTCCTTGATTGAATTAGCTCTCACACCAATATTTGCGTCTAGAGCCTTTGCATTGAGGGCTATCTGAAAACGGCTGTGGCGCTGAAGTTGCCTGTGAATGTGGAGTTGGTGGCATGTGAAACCCGCATGTGGAGCATTCGTTTGTGTGGGATGCTGACCAAGCTTCATTTCAGTCCTATGCACTCAAAGGGCACTAAGCATAGAGTGTGAAAACTGAGTTTCCTTGAGAGCTGCTTGGAAGCCTGATGGTGTGTGAAGTTAGTGAGCCAAATGGAGTTGTTCTCCCACAAGAACCACTCGGCTGATCCTTCTTCAATATGCCCTTCACCAACATGCAGTGTTTCCTTGATTGAATTAGCTCTCACACCAATATTTGCGTCTAGAGCCTTTGCATTGAGGGCTATCTGAAAACGGCTGTGGCGCTGAAGTTGCCTGTGAATGTGGAGTTGGTGGCATGTGAAACCCGCATGTGGAGCATTCGTTTGTGTGGGATGCTCTACCAGGTTCATTCCTAGATAATGCCCTCAAAGGGCACTAAGCATAGAGTGTGAAAACTGAGTTTCCTTGAGAGCTGCTTGGAAGCCTGATGGTGTGTGAAGTTAGTGAGCCAAATGGAGTTGTTCTCCCACAAGAACCACTCGGCTGATCCTTCTTCAATATGCCCTTCACCAACATGCAGTGTTTCCTTGATTGAATTAGCTCTCACACCAATATTTGCGTCTAGAGCCTTTGCATTGAAGGCTATCTGAAAACGGCTGTGGCGCTGAAGTTGCCTGTGAATGTGGAGTTGGTGGCATGTGAAACCCGCATGTGGAGCATTCGTTTGTGTGGGATGCTCTACCAGGTTCATTCCTAGATAATGCCCTCAAAGGGCACTAAGCATAGAGTGTGAAAACTGAGTTTCCTTGAGAGCTGCTTGGAAGCCTGATGGTGTGTGAAGTTAGTGAGCCAAATGGAGTTGTTCTCCCACAAGAACCACTCGGCTGATCCTTCTTTAATATGCCCTTCACCAACATGCAGTGTTTCCTTGATTGAATTAGCTCTCACACCAATATTTGCATCTGGAGCCTTTGCATTGAGGGCTATCTGAAAACGGCTGTGGCACTGAAGTTGCCTGAGAATGTGGAGTTGGTGGCATGTGAAACCCGCATGTGGAGCATTCGTTTGTGTGGGATGCTCTACCAGGTTCATTCCCAGATAATGCACTCAAAGGGCACTAAGCATAGAGTGTGAAAAGTGAGTTTCCTTGAGAGCTGCTTGGAAGCCTGATGGTGTGTGAAGTTAGTGAGCCAAATGGAGTTGTTCTCCCACAAGAACCACTCGGCTGATTCTTCTTCAATATGCCCTTCACCAACATGCAGTGTTTCCTTGATTGAATTAGCTCTCACACCAATATTTGCGTCTAGAGCCTTTGCATTGAGGGCTATCTGGAAACGGCTGTGGCACTGAAGTTGCCTGTGAATGTGGAGTTGGTGGCATGTGAAACCCGCATGTGGAGCATTCGTTTGTGTGGGATGCTGACCAAGCTTCATTTCAGTCGTAGGCACACAAAGAGCACTAAGCATAGAGTGTGAAAACTGAGTTTCCTTGAGAGCTGCTTGGAAGCCTGATGGTGTGTGAAGTTAGTGAGCCAAATGGAGTTGTTCTCCCACAAGAACCACTCGGCTGATCCTTCTACAATATGCCCTTCACCAACATGCAATGTTTCCTTGATTGAATTAGCTCTCACACCAATATTTGCGTCTAGAGCCTTTGCATTGAGGGCTATCTGAAAACGGCTGTGGCGCTGAAGTTGCCTGAGAATGTGGAGTTGGTGGCATGTGAAACCCGCATCTGGAGCATTCGTTTGTGTGGGATGCTCTACCAGCTTCATTCCCAGATAATGCACTAAACTTGCACTAAGCATAGAGTGTGAAAACTGAGTTTCCTTGAGAGCTGCTTGGAAGCCTGATGGTGTGTGAAGTTAGTGAGCCAAATGGAGTTGTTCTCCCACAAGAACCACTCGGCTGATCCTTCTTCAATATGCCCTTCACCAACATGCAGTGTTTCCTTGATGGAATTAGCTCTCACACCAATATTTGCGTCTAGAGCCTTTGCATTGAGGGCTATCTGAAAACGGCTGTGGCGCTGAAGTTGCCTGTGAATGTGGAGTTGGTGGCATGTGAAACCCGCATGTGGAGCATTCGTTTGTGTGGGATGCTCTACCAGGTTCATTCCTAGATAATGCACTCAAAGGGCACTAAGCATAGAGTGTGAAAACTGAGTTTCCTTGAGAGCTGCTTGGAAGCCTGATGGTGTGTGAAGTTAGTGAGCCAAATGGAGTTGTTCTCCCACAAGAACCACTCGGCTGATCCTTCTTCAATATGCCCTTCACCAACATGCAGTGTTTCCTTGATGGAATTAGCTCTCACACCAATATTTGCGTCTAGAGCCTTTGCATTGAGGGCTATCTGAAAACGGCTGTGGCGCTGAAGTTGCCTGTGAATGTGGAGTTGGTGGCATGTGAAACCCGCATGTGGAGCATTCGTTTGTGTGGGATGCTCTACCAGGTTCATTCCTAGATAATGCACTCAAAGGGCACTAAGCATAGAGTGTGAAAACTGAGTTTCCTTGAGAGCTGCTTGGAAGCCTGATGGTGTGTGAAGTTAGTGAGCCAAATGGAGTTGTTCTCCCACAAGAACCACTCGGCTGATCCTTCTTCAATATGCCCTTCACCAACATGCAGTGTTTCTTGATGGAATTAGCTCTCACACCAATATTTGCGTCTAGAGCCTTTGCATTGAGGGCTATCTGAAAACGGCTGTGGCGCTGAAGTTGCCTGTGAATGTGGAGTTGGTGGCATGTGAAACCCGCATGTGGAGCATTCGTTTGTGTGGGATGCTGACCAAGCTTCATTTCAGTCCTAGGCACACAAAGAGCACTAAATATAGAGTGTGAAAACTGAGTTTCCTTGAGAGCTGCTTGGAAGCCTGATGGTGTGTGAAGTTAGTGAGCCAAATGGAATTGTTCTCCCACAAGAACCACTCGGCTGATCCTTCTTCAATATGCCCTTCACCAACATGCAGTGTTTCCTTGATTGAATTAACTCTCACACCAATATTTGCGTCTAGAGCCTTTGCATTGAGGGCTATCTGAAAACGGCTGTGGCGCTGAAGTTGCCTTTGAATGTGGAGTTGGTGGCATGTGAAACCCGCATGTGGAGCATTCGTTTGTGTGGGATGCTCTACCAGGTTCATTCCTAGATAATGCACTCAAAGGGCACTAAACATAGAGTGTGAAAACTGAGTTTCCTTGAGAGCTGCTTGGAAGCCTGATGGAGTGTGAAGTTAGTGAGCCAAATGGAGTTGTTCTCCCACAAGAACCACTCGGCTGATCCTTCTTCAATATGCCCTTCACCAACATGCAGTGTTCCTTGATTGAATTAGCTCTCACACCAATATTTGCGTCTAGAGCCTTTGCATTGAGGGCTATCTGAAAACGGCTGTGGCGCTGAAGTTGTCTGTGAATGTGGAGTTGGTGGCATGTGAAACCCGCATGTGGAGCATTCGTTTGTGTGGGATGCTGACCAAGCTTCATTTCAGTCCTATGCACTCAAAGGGCACTAAGCATAGAGTGTGAAAACTGAGTTTCCTTGAGAGCTGCTTGGAAGCCTGATGGTGTGTGAAGTTAGTGAGCCAAATGGAGTTGTTCTCCCACAAGAACCACTCGGCTGATCCTTCTTCAATATGCCCTTCACCAACATGCAGTGTTTCCTTGATTGAATTAGCTCTCACACCAATATTTGCGTCTAGAGCCTTTGCATTGAGGGCTATCTGAAAACAGCTGTGGCGCTGAAGTTGCCTGTGAATGTGGAGTTGGTGGCATGTGAAACCCGCATGTGGAGCATTCGTTTGTGTGGGATGCTCTACCAGGTTCATTCCTAGATAATGCCCTCAAAGGGCACTAAGCATAGAGTGTGAAAACTGAGTTTCCTTGAGAGCTGCTTGGAAGCCTGATGGTGTGTGAAGTTAGTGAGCCAAATGGAGTTGTTCTCCCACAAGAACCACTCGGCTGATCCTTCTTCAATATGCCCTTCACCAACATGCAGTGTTTCTTGATTGAATTAGCTCTCACACCAATATTTGCGTCTAGAGCCTTTGCATTGAGGGCTATCTGAAAACGGCTGTGGCGCTGAAGTTGCCTGTGAATGTGGAGTTGGTGGCATGTGAAACCCGCATGTGGAGCATTCGTAAGTGTGGGATGTTCTACCATGTTCATTCCTAGATAATGTAATCAAAGGGCATTAAGCATAGAGTGTAAAAACTGAGTTTCCTTGAGAGCTGCTTGGAAGCCTGATGGTGTGTGAAGTTAGTGAGCCAAATGGAGTTGTTCTCCCACAAGAACCACTCGGCTGATCCTTCTTCAATATGCCCTTCACCAACATGCAGTGTTTCCTTGATTGAATTAGCTCTCACACCAATATTTGCATCTGGAGCCTTTGCATTGAGGGCTATCTGAAAACGGCTGTGGCGCTGAAGTTGCCTGAGAATGTGGAGTTGGTGGCATGTGAAACCCGCATGTGGAGCATTCGTTTGTGTGGGATGCTCTACCAGGTTCATTCCCAGATAATGCACTCAAAGGGCACTAAGCATAGAGTGTGAAAAGTGAGTTTCCTTGAGAGCTGCTTGGAAGCCTGATGGTGTGTGAAGTTAGTGAGCCAAATGGAGTTGTTCTCCCACAAGAACCACTCGGCTGATCCTTCTTCAATATGCCCTTCACCAACATGCAGTGTTTCCTTGATTGAATTAGCTCTCACACCAATATTTGCGTCTAGAGCCTTTGCATTGAGGGCTATCTGAAAACGGCTGTGGCGCTGAAGTTGCCTGTGAATGTGGAGTTGGTGGCATGTGATACCCGCATGTGGAGCATTCGTTTGTGTGGGATGCTCTACCAGGTTCATTCCTAGATAATGCACTCAAAGGGCACTAAGCATAGAGTGTGAAAACTGAGTTTCCTTGAGAGCTGCTTGGAAGCCTGATGGTGTGTGAAGTTAGTGAGCCAAATGGAGTTGTTCTCCCACAAGAACCACTCGGCTGATCCTGCTTCAATATGCCCTTCACCAACATGCAGTGTTTCCTTGATTGAATTAGCTCTCACACCAATATTTGCGTCTAGAGCCTTTGCATTGAGGGCTATCTGAAAACGGCTGTGGCGCTGAAGTTGCCTGAGAATGTGGAGTTGGTGGCATGTGAAACCCGCATGTGGAGCATTCGTTTGTGTGGGATGCTCTACCAGGTTCATTCCTAGATAATGCACTAAACGGGCACTAAGCATAGAGTGTGAAAACTGAGCTTCCTTGAGAGCTGCTTGGAAGCCTGATGGTGTGTGAAGTTAGTGAGCCAAATGGAGTTGTTCTCCCACAAGAACCACTCGGCTGATCCTTCTTCAATATGCCCTTCACCAACATGCAGTGTTTCCTTGATTGAATTAGCTCTCACACCAATATTTGCGTCTAGAGCCTTTGCATTGAGGGCTATCTGAAAACGGCTGTGGCGCTGAAGTTGCCTGTGAATGTGGAGTTGGTGGCATGTGAAACCCGCATGTGGAGCATTCGTAAGTGTGGGATGCTCTACCATGTTCATTCCTAGATAATGTAATCAAAGGGCATTAAGCATAGAGTGTAAAAACTGAGTTTCCTTGAGAACTGCTTGGAAGCCTGATGGTGTGTGAAGTTAGTGAGCCAAATGGAGTTGTTCTCCCACAAGAACCACTCGGCTGATCCTTCTTCAATATGCCCTTCACCAACATGCAGTGTTTCCTTGATTGAATTAGCTCTCACACCAATATTTGCATCTGGAGCCATTGCATTGAGGGCTATCTGAAAACGGCTGTGGCGCTGAAGTTGCGTGTGAATGTGGAGTTGGTGGCATGTGAAACCCGCATGTGGAGCATTCGTTTGTGTGGGATGCTCTACCAGGTTCATTCCCAGATAATGCACTCAAAGGGCATTAAGCATAGAGTGTGAAAACTGAGTTTCCTTGAGAGCTGCTTGGAAGCCTGATGGTGTGTGAAGTTAGTGAGCCAAATGGAGTTGTTCTCCCACAAGAACCACTCGGCTGATCCTTCTTCAATATGCCCTTCACCAACATGCAGTGTTTCCTTGATTGAATTAGCTCTCACACCAATATTTGCGTCTAGAGCCTTTGCATTGAGGGCTATCTGAAAACGGCTGTGGCGCTGAAGTTGCCTGTGAATGTGGAGTTGGTGGCATGTGAAACCCGCAAGTGCAGCATTCATAAGTGTGGGATGCTCTACCATGTTCATTCCTAGATAATGTACTCAAAGAGCATTAAGCATAGAGTGTAAAAACTGAGTTTCCTTGAGAGCTGCTTGGAAGCCTGATGGTGTGTGCAGTTAGTGAGCCAAATGGAGTTGTTCTCCCACAAGAACCACTCGGCTGATCCTTCTTCAATATGCCCTTCACCAACATGCAGTGTTTCCTTGATTGAATTAGCTCTCACACAAATATTTGCATCTAGAGCCTTTGCATTGAGGGCTATCTGAAAACGGCTGTGGCGCTGAAGTTGCCTGTGAATGTGGAGTTGGTGGCATGTGAAACCCGCATGTGGAGCATTCGTTTGTGTGGGATGCTCTACCAGGTTCATTCCTAGATAATGCACTCAAAGGGCACTAAGCATAGAGTGTGAAAACTGAGTTTCCTTGAGAGCTGCTTGGAAGCCTGATGGTGTGTGAAATTAGTGAGCCAAATGGAGTTGTTCTCCCACAAGAACCACTCGGCTGATCCTTCTTCAATATGCCCTTCACCAACATGCAGTGTTTCCTTGATTGAATTAGCTCTCACACCAATATTTGCGTCTAGAGCCTTTGCATTGAGGGCTATCTGAAAACGGCTGTGGTGCTGAAGTTGACTGTGAATGTGGAGTTGGTGGCATGTGAAACCCGCATGTGGAGCATTCGTTTGTGTGGGATGCTCTACCAGGTTCATTCCTAGATAATGCCCTCAAAGGGCACTAAGCATAGAGTGTAAAAACTGAGTTTCCTTGAGAGCTGCTTGGAAGCCTGATGGTGTGTGAAGTTAGTGAGCCAAATGGAGTTGTTCTCCCACAAGAACCACTCGGCTGATCCTTCTTCAATATGCCCTTCACCAACATGCAGTGTTTCCTTGATTGAATTAGCTCTCACACCAATATTTGCGTCTAGAGCCTTTGCATTGAGGGCTATCTGAAAACGGCTGTGGCGCTGAAGTTGCCTGTGAATGTGGAGTTGGTGTCAGGTGAAACCCGCATGTGGAGCATTCGTTTGTGTGGGATGCTCTACCAGGTTCATTCCTAGATAATGCACTCAAAGGGCACTAAGCATAGAGTGTAAAAACTGAGTTTCCTTGAGAGCTGCTTGGAAGCCTGATGGTGTGTGAAGTTAGTGAGCCAAATGGAGTTGTTCTCCCACAAGAACCACTCGGCTGATTCTTCTTCAATATGCCCTTCACCAACATGCAGTGTTTCCTTGATTGAATTAGCTCTCACACCAATATTTGCGTCTAGAGCCTTTGCATTGAGGGCTATCTGAAAACGGCTGTGGCGCTGAAGTTGCCTGTGAATGTGGAGTTGGTGGCATGTGAAACCCGCATGTGGAGCATTCGTTTGTGTGGGATGCTCTACCAGGTTCATTTCAGTCCTAGCCATACAAAGGGCACTAAGCATAGAGTGTGAAAACTGAGTTTCCTTGAGAGCTGCTTGGAAGCCTGATGGTGTGTGAAGTTAGTGAGCCAAATGGAGTTGTTCTCCCACAAGAACCACTCGGCTGATCCTTCTTCAATATGCCCTTCACCAACATGCAGTGTTTCCTTGATTGAATTAGCTCTCACACCAATATTTGCGTCTAGAGCCTTTGCATTGAGGGCTATCTGAAAACGGCTGTGGCGCTGAAGTTGCCTGTGAATGTGGAGTTGGTGGCATGTGAAACCCGCATGTGGAGCATTCGTTTGTGTGGGATGCTCTACCAGGTTCATTTCAGTCTTAGCCATACAAAGGGCACTAAGCATAGAGTGTGAAAACTGAGTTTCCTTGAGAGCTGCTTGGAATCCTGATGGTGTGTGAAGTTAGTGAGCCAAATGGAGTTGTTCTCCCACAAGAACCACTCGGCTGATCCTTCTTCAATATGCCCTTCACCAACATGCAGTGTTTCCTTGATTGAATTAGCTCTCACACCAATATTTGCGTCTAGAGCCTTTGCATTGAGGGCTATCTGAAAACGGCTGTGGCGCTGAAGTTGCCTGTGAATGTGGAGTTGGTGGCATGTGAAACCCGCATGTGGAGCATTCGTTTGTGTGGGATGCTGACCAAGCTTCATTTCAGTCCTAGCCATACAAAGGGCACTAAGCATAGAATGTGAAAACTGAGTTTCCTTGAGAGCTGCTTGGAAGCCTGATGGTGTGTGAAGTTAGTGAGCCAAATGGAGTTGTTCTCCCACAAGAACCACTCGGCTGATCCTTCTTCAATATGCCCTTCACCAACATGCAGTGTTTCCTTGATTGAATTAGCTCTCACACCAATATTTGCGTCTAGAGCCTTTGCATTGAGGGCTATCTGAAAACGGCTGTGGCGCTGAAGTTGCCTGTGAATGTGGAGTTGGTGGCATGTGAAACCCGCATGTGGAGCATTCGTTTGTGTGGGATGCTGACCAAGCTTCATTTCAGTCGTAGGTACACAAAGAGCACTAAGCATAGAGTGTGAAAACTGAGTTTCCTTGAGAGCTGCTTGGAAGCCTGATGGTGTGTGAAGTTAGTGAGCCAAATGGAGTTGTTCTCCCACAAGAACCACTCGGCTGATCCTTCTTCAATATGCCCTTCACCAACATGCAGTGTTTCCTTGATTGAATTAGCTCTCACACCAATATTTGCGTCTAGAGCCTTTGCATTGAGGGCTATCTGAAAACGGCTGTGGTGCTGAAGTTGCCTGTGAATGTGGAGTTGGTGGCATGTGAAACCCGCATGTGGAGCATTCGTTTGTGTGGGATGCTCTACCAGGTTCATTCCTAGATAATGCACTCAAAGGGCACTAAGCATAGAGTGTGAAAACTGAGTTTCCTTGAGAGCTGCTTGGAAGCCTGATGGTGTGTGAAGTTAGTGAGCCAAATGGAGTTGTTCTCCCACAAGAACCACTCGGCTGATCCTTCTTCAATATGCCCTTCACCAACATGCAGTGTTTCCTTGATTGAATTAGCTCTCACACCAATATTTGCGTCTAGAGCCTTTGCATTGAGGGCCATCTGAAAACGGCTGTGGCGCTGAAGTTGCCTGTGAATGTGGAGTTGGTGGCATGTGAAACCCGCATGTGGAGCATTCGTTTGTGTGGGATGCTCTACCAGGTTCATTTCAGTCCTAGCCATACAAAGGGCACTAAGCATAGAGTGTAAAAACTGAGTTTCCTTGAGAGCTGCTTGGAAGCCTGATGGTGTGTGAAGTTAGTGAGCCAAATGGAATTGTTCTCCCACAAGAACCACTCGGCTGATCCTTCTTCAATATGCCCTTCACCAACATGCAGTGTTTCCTTGATTGAATTAGCTCTCACACCAATATTTGCGTCTAGAGCCTTTGCATTGAGGGCCATCTGAAAACGGCTGTGGCGCTGAAGTTGCCTGTGAATGTGGAGTTGGTGGCATGTGAAACCCGCATGTGGAGCATTCGTTTGTGTGGGATGCTCTACCAGGTTCATTCCTAGATAATGCTCTCAAAGGGCACTAAACATAGAGTGTGAAAACTGAGTTTCCTTGAGAGCTGCTTGGAAGCCTGATGGAGTGTGAAGTTAGTGAGCCAAATGGAGTTGTTCTCCCACAAGAACCACTCGGCTGATCCTTCTTCAATATGCCCTTCACCAACATGCAGTGTTCCTTGATTGAATTAGCTCTCACACCAATATTTGCGTCTAGAGCCTTTGCATTGAGGGCTATCTGAAAACGGCTGTGGCGCTGAAGTTGCCTGTGAATGTGGAGTTGGTGGCATGTGAAACCCGCATGTGGAGCATTCGTTTGTGTGGGATGCTGACCAAGCTTCATTTCAGTCCTATGCACTCAAAGGGCACTAAGCATAGAGTGTGAAAACTGAGTTTCCTTGAGAGCTGCTTGGAAGCCTGATGGTGTGTGAAGTTAGTGAGCCAAATGGAGTTGTTCTCCCACAAGAACCACTCGGCTGATCCTTCTTCAATATGCCCTTCACCAACATGCAGTGTTTCCTTGATTGAATTAGCTCTCACACCAATATTTGCATCTAGAGCCTTTGCATTGAGGGCTATCTGAAAACGGCTGTGGCGCTGAAGTTGCGTGTGAATGTGGAGTTGGTGGCATGTGAAACCCGCATGTGGAGCATTCGTTTGTGTGGGATGCTCTACCAGGTTCATTCCTAGATAATACCCTCAAAGGGCACTAAGCATAGAGTGTGAAAACTGAGTTTCCTTGAGAGCTGCTTGGAAGCCTGATGGTGTGTGAAGTTAGTGAGCCAAATGGAGTTGTTCTCCCACAAGAACCACTCGGCTGATCCTTCTTCAATATGCCCTTCACCAACATGCAGTGTTTCCTTGATTGAATTAGCTCTCACACCAATATTTGCGTCTAGAGCCTTTGCATTGAGGGCTATCTGAAAACGGCTGTGGCGCTGAAGTTGCCTGTGAATGTGGAGTTGGTGGCATGTGAAACCCGCATGTGGAGCATTCGTTTGTGTGGGATGCTCTACCAGGTTCATTCCTAGATAATGCCCTCAAAGGGCACTAAGCATAGAGTGTGAAAACTGAGTTTCCTTGAGAGCTGCTTGGAAGCCTGATGGTGTGTGAAGTTAGTGAGCCAAATGGAGTTGTTCTCCCACAAGAACCACTCGGCTGATCCTTCTTCAATATGCCCTTCACCAACATGCAGTGTTTCCTTGATTGAATTAGCTCTCACACCAATATTTGCGTCTAGAGCCTTTGCATTGAGGGCTATCTGAAAACGGCTGTGGCGCTGAAGTTGCCTGTGAATGTGGAGTTGGTGGCATGTGAAACCCGCATGTGGAGCATTCGTAAGTGTGGGATGTTCTACCATGTTCATTCCTAGATAATGTAATCAAAGGGTATTAAGCATAGAGTGTAAAAACTGAGTTTCCTTGAGAGCTGCTTGGAAGCCTGATGGTGTGTGAAGTTAGTGAGCCAAATGGAGTTGTTCTCCCACAAGAACCACTCGGCTGATCCTTCTTCAATATGCCCTTCACCAACATGCAGTGTTTCCTTGATTGAATTAGCTCTCACACCAATATTTGCGTCTAGAGCCTTTGCATTGAGGGCTATCTGAAAACGGCTGTGGCGCTGAAGTTGCCTGAGAATGTGGAGTTGGTGGCATGTGAAACCCGCATGTGGAGCATTCGTTTGTGTGGGATGCTCTACCAGCTTCATTCCCAGATAATGCACTAAACGGGCACTAAGCATAGAGTGTGAAAACTGAGTTTCCTTGAGAGCTGCTTGGAAGCCTGATGGTGTGTGAAGTTAGTGAGCCAAATGGAGTTGTTCTCCCACAAGAACCACTCGGCTGATCCTTCTTCAATATGCCCTTCACCAACATGCAGTGTTTCCTTGATTGAATTAGCTCTCACACCAATATTTGCGTCTAGAGCCTTTGCATTGAGGGCTATCTGAAAACGGCTGTGGCGCTGAAGTTGCCTGTGAATGTGGAGTTGGTGGCATGTGAAACCCGCATGTGGAGCATTCGTTTGTGTGGGATGCTCTACCATGTTCATTCCTAGATAATGTAATCAAAGGGCATTAAGCATAGAGTGTAAAAACTGAGTTTCCTTGAGAGCTGCTTGGAAGCCTGATGGTGTGTGAAGTTAGTGAGCCAAATGGAGTTGTTCTCCCACGAGAACCACTCGGCTGATCCTTCTTCAATATGCCCTTCACCAACATGCAGTGTTTCCTTGATTGAATTAGCTCTCACACCAATATTTGCATCTGGAGCCTTTGCATTGAGGGGCATCTGAAAACGGCTGTGGCGCTGAAGTTGCCTGTGAATGTGGAGTTGGTGGCATGTGAAACCCGCATGTGGAGCATTCGTTTGTGTGAGATGCTCTACCAGGTTCATTCCCAGATAATGCACTCAAAGGGCATTAAGCATAGAGTGTGAAAACTGAGTTTCCTTGAGAGCTGCTTGGAAGCCTGATGGTGTGTGAAGTTAGTGAGCCAAATGGAGTTGTTCTCCCACGAGAACCACTCGGCTGATCCTTCTTCAATATGCCCTTCACCAACATGCAGTGTTTCCTTGATTGAATTAGCTCTCACACCAATATTTGCGTCTAGAGCCTTTGCATTGAGGGCTATCTGAAAACGGCTGTGGCGCTGAAGTTGCCTGTGAATGTGGAGTTGGTGGCATGTGAAACCCGCAAGTGCAGCATTCATAAGTGTGGGATGCTCTACCATGTTCATTCCTAGATAATGTACTCAAAGGGCATTAAGCATAGAGTGTAAAAACTGAGTTTCCTTGAGAGCTGCTTGGAAGCCTGATGGTGTGTGCAGTTAGTGAGCCAAATGGAGTTGTTCTCCCACAAGAACCACTCGGCTGATCCTTCTTCAATATGCCCTTCACCAACATGCAGTGTTTCCTTGATTGAATTAGCTCTCACACCAATATTTGCATCTAGAGCCTTTGCATTGAGGGCTATCTGAAAACGGCTGTGGCGCTGAAGTTGCCTGTGAATGTGGAGTTGGTGGCATGTGAAACCCGCATGTGGAGCATTCGTTTGTGTGGGATGCTCTACCAGGTTCATTCCTAGATAATGCACTCAAAGGGCACTAAGCATAGAGTGTGAAAACTGAGTTTCCTTGAGAGCTGCTTGGAAGCCTGATGGTGTGTGAAATTAGTGAGCCAAATGGCAGTTGTTCTCCCACAAGAACCACTCGGCTGATCCTTCTTCAATATGCCCTTCACCAACATGCAGTGTTTCCTTGATTGAATTAGCTCTCACACCAATATTTGCGTCTAGAGCCTTTGCATTGAGGGCTATCTGAAAACGGCTGTGGCGCTGAAGTTGCCTGTGAATGTGGAGTTGGTGGCATGTGAAACCCGCATGTGGAGCATTCGTTTGTGTGGGATGCTCTACCAGGTTCATTCCTAGATAATGCCCTCAAAGGGCACTAAGCATAGAGTGTAAAAACTGAGTTTCCTTGAGAGCTGCTTGGAAGCCTGATGGTGTGTGAAGTTAGTGAGCCAAATGGAGTTGTTCTCCCACAAGAACCACTCGGCTGATCCTTCTTCAATATGCCCTTCACCAACATGCAGTGTTCCCTTGATTGAATTAGCTCTCACACCAATATTTGCGTCTAGAGCCTTTGCATTGAGGGCTATCTGAAAACGGCTGTGGCGCTGAAGTTGCCTGTGAATGTGGAGTTGGTGTCAGGTGAAACCCGCATGTGGAGCATTCGTTTGTGTGGGATGCTCTACCAGGTTCATTCCTAGATAATGCACTCAAAGGGCACTAAGCATAGAGTGTGAAAACTGAGTTTCCTTGAGAGCTGCTTGGAAGCCTGATGGTGTGTGAAGTTAGTGAGCCAAATGGAGTTGTTCTCCCACAAGAACCACTCGGCTGATCCTTCTTCAATATGCCCTTCACCAACATGCAGTGTTTCCTTGATTGAATTAGCTCTCACACCAATATTTGCGTCTAGAGCCTTTGCATTGAGGGCTATCTGAAAACGGCTGTGGCGCTGAAGTTGCCTGTGAATGTGGAGTTGGTGGCATGTGAAACCCGCATGTGGAGCATTCGTTTGTGTGGGATGCTCTACCAGGTTCATTCCTAGATAATGCACTCAAAGGGCACTAAGCATAGAGTGTGAAAAGTGAGTTTCCTTGAGAGCTGCTTGGAAGCCTGATGGTGTGTGAAGTTAGTGAGCCAAATGGAGTTGTTCTCCCACAAGAACCACTCGGCTGATCCTTCTTCAATATGCCCTTCACCAACATGCAGTGTTTCCTTGATTGAATTAGCTCTCACACCAATATTTGCATCTGGAGCCTTTGCATTGAGGGCTATCTGAAAACGGCTGTGGCGCTGAAGTTGCCTGTGAATGTGGGGTTGGTGGCATGTGAAACCCGCATGTGGAGCATTCGTTTGTGTGGGATGCTCTACCAGGTTCATTTCAGTCCTAGCCATACAAAGCGCATTAAGCATAGAGTGTGAAAAGTGAGTTTCCTTGAGAGCTGCTTGGAAGCCTGATGGTGTGTGAAGTTAGTGAGCCAAATGGAGTTGTTCTCCCACAAGAACCACTCGGCTGATCCTTCTTCAATATGCCCTTCACCAACATGCAGTGTTTCCTTGATTGAATTAGCTCTCACACCAATATTTGCGTCTAGAGCCTTTGCATTGAGGGCTATCTGAAAACGGCTGTGGCGCTGAAGTTGCCTGTGAATGTGGAGTTGGTGGCATGTGAAACCCGCATGTGGAGCATTCGTTTGTGTGGGATGCTCTACCAGGTTCATTTCAGTCCTAGCCATACAAAGGGCACTAAGCATAGAGTGTGAAAACTGAGTTTCCTTGAGAGCTGCTTGGAAGCCTGATGGTGTGTGAAGTTAGTGAGCCAAATGGAGTTGTTCTCCCACAAGAACCACTCGGCTGATCCTTCTTCAATATGCCCTTCACCAACATGCAGTGTTTCCTTGATTGAATTAGCTCTCACACCAATATTTGCGTCTAGAGCCTTTGCATTGAGGGCTATCTGAAAACGGCTGTGGCGCTGAAGTTGCCTGTGAATGTGGAGTTGGTGGCATGTGAAACCCGCATGTGGAGCATTCGTTTGTGTGGGATGCTCTACCAGGTTCATTCCTAGATAATGCACTCAAAGGGCACTAAGCATAGAGTGTGAAAACTGAGTTTCCTTGAGAGCTGCTTGGAAGCCTGATGGTGTGTGAAGTTAGTGAGCCAAATGGAGTTGTTCTCCCACGAGAACCACTCGGCTGATCCTTCTTCAATATGCCCTTCACCAACATGCAGTGTTTCCTTGATTGAATTAGCTCTCACACCAATATTTGCGTCTAGAGCCTTTGCATTGAGGGCTATCTGAAAACGGCTGTGGCGCTGAAGTTGCCTGTGAATGTGGAGTTGGTGGCATGTGAAACCCGCAAGTGCAGCATTCATAAGTGTGGGATGCTCTACCATGTTCATTCCTAGATAATGTACTCAAAGGGCATTAAGCATAGAGTGTAAAAACTGAGTTTCCTTGAGAGCTGCTTGGAAGCCTGATGGTGTGTGCAGTTAGTGAGCCAAATGGAGTTGTTCTCCCACAAGAACCACTCGGCTGATCCTTCTTCAATATGCCCTTCACCAACATGCAGTGTTTCCTTGATTGAATTAGCTCTCACACAAATATTTGCATCTAGAGCCTTTGCATTGAGGGCTATCTGAAAACGGCTGTGGCGCTGAAGTTGCCTGTGAATGTGGAGTTGGTGGCATGTGAAACCCGCATGTGGAGCATTCGTTTGTGTGGGATGCTCTACCAGGTTCATTCCTAGATAATGCACTCAAAGGGCACTAAGCATAGAGTGTGAAAACTGAGTTTCCTTGAGAGCTGCTTGGAAGCCTGATGGTGTGTGAAATTAGTGAGCCAAATGGAGTTGTTCTCCCACAAGAACCACTCGGCTGATCCTTCTTCAATATGCCCTTCACCAACATGCAGTGTTTCCTTGATTGAATTAGCTCTCACACCAATATTTGCGTCTAGAGCCTTTGCATTGAGGGCTATCTGAAAACGGCTGTGGCGCTGAAGTTGCCTGTGAATGTGGAGTTGGTGGCATGTGAAACCCGCATGTGGAGCATTCGTTTGTGTGGGATGCTCTACCAGGTTCATTCCTAGATAATGCCCTCAAAGGGCACTAAGCATAGAGTGTAAAAACTGAGTTTCCTTGAGAGCTGCTTGGAAGCCTGATGGTGTGTGAAGTTAGTGAGCCAAATGGAGTTGTTCTCCCACAAGAACCACTCGGCTGATCCTTCTTCAATATGCCCTTCACCAACATGCAGTGTTCCCTTGATTGAATTAGCTCTCACACCAATATTTGCGTCTAGAGCCTTTGCATTGAGGGCTATCTGAAAACGGCTGTGGCGCTGAAGTTGCCTGTGAATGTGGAGTTGGTGTCAGGTGAAACCCGCATGTGGAGCATTCGTTTGTGTGGGATGCTCTACCAGGTTCATTCCTAGATAATGCACTCAAAGGGCACTAAGCATAGAGTGTGAAAACTGAGTTTCCTTGAGAGCTGCTTGGAAGCCTGATGGTGTGTGAAGTTAGTGAGCCAAATGGAGTTGTTCTCCCACAAGAACCACTCGGCTGATCCTTCTTCAATATGCCCTTCACCAACATGCAGTGTTTCCTTGATTGAATTAGCTCTCACACCAATATTTGCGTCTAGAGCCTTTGCATTGAGGGCTATCTGAAAACGGCTGTGGCGCTGAAGTTGCCTGTGAATGTGGAGTTGGTGGCATGTGAAACCCGCATGTGGAGCATTCGTTTGTGTGGGATGCTCTACCAGGTTCATTCCTAGATAATGCACTCAAAGGGCACTAAGCATAGAGTGTGAAAAGTGAGTTTCCTTGAGAGCTGCTTGGAAGCCTGATGGTGTGTGAAGTTAGTGAGCCAAATGGAGTTGTTCTCCCACAAGAACCACTCGGCTGATCCTTCTTCAATATGCCCTTCACCAACATGCAGTGTTTCCTTGATTGAATTAGCTCTCACACCAATATTTGCATCTGGAGCCTTTGCATTGAGGGCTATCTGAAAACGGCTGTGGCGCTGAAGTTGCCTGTGAATGTGGGGTTGGTGGCATGTGAAACCCGCATGTGGAGCATTCGTTTGTGTGGGATGCTCTACCAGGTTCATTTCAGTCCTAGCCATACAAAGCGCATTAAGCATAGAGTGTGAAAAGTGAGTTTCCTTGAGAGCTGCTTGGAAGCCTGATGGTGTGTGAAGTTAGTGAGCCAAATGGAGTTGTTCTCCCACAAGAACCACTCGGCTGATCCTTCTTCAATATGCCCTTCACCAACATGCAGTGTTTCCTTGATTGAATTAGCTCTCACACCAATATTTGCGTCTAGAGCCTTTGCATTGAGGGCTATCTGAAAACGGCTGTGGCGCTGAAGTTGCCTGTGAATGTGGAGTTGGTGGCATGTGAAACCCGCATGTGGAGCATTCGTTTGTGTGGGATGCTCTACCAGGTTCATTTCAGTCCTAGCCATACAAAGGGCACTAAGCATAGAGTGTGAAAACTGAGTTTCCTTGAGAGCTGCTTGGAAGCCTGATGGTGTGTGAAGTTAGTGAGCCAAATGGAGTTGTTCTCCCACAAGAACCACTCGGCTGATCCTTCTTCAATATGCCCTTCACCAACATGCAGTGTTTCCTTGATTGAATTAGCTCTCACACCAATATTTGCGTCTAGAGCCTTTGCATTGAGGGCTATCTGAAAACGGCTGTGGCGCTGAAGTTGCCTGTGAATGTGGAGTTGGTGGCATGTGAAACCCGCATGTGGAGCATTCGTTTGTGTGGGATGCTCTACCAGGTTCATTCCTAGATAATGCACTCAAAGGGCACTAAGCATAGAGTGTGAAAACTGAGTTTCCTTGAGAGCTGCTTGGAAGCCTGATGGTGTGTGAAGTTAGTGAGCCAAATGGAGTTGTTCTCCCACGAGAACCACTCGGCTGATCCTTCTTCAATATGCCCTTCACCAACATGCAGTGTTTCCTTGATTGAATTAGCTCTCACACCAATATTTGCGTCTAGAGCCTTTGCATTGAGGGCTATCTGAAAACGGCTGTGGCGCTGAAGTTGCCTGTGAATGTGGAGTTGGTGGCATGTGAAACCCGCAAGTGCAGCATTCATAAGTGTGGGATGCTCTACCATGTTCATTCCTAGATAATGTACTCAAAGGGCATTAAGCATAGAGTGTAAAAACTGAGTTTCCTTGAGAGCTGCTTGGAAGCCTGATGGTGTGTGCAGTTAGTGAGCCAAATGGAGTTGTTCTCCCACAAGAACCACTCGGCTGATCCTTCTTCAATATGCCCTTCACCAACATGCAGTGTTTCCTTGATTGAATTAGCTCTCACACCAATATTTGCATCTAGAGCCTTTGCATTGAGGGCTATCTGAAAACGGCTGTGGCGCTGAAGTTGCCTGTGAATGTGGAGTTGGTGGCATGTGAAACCCGCATGTGGAGCATTCGTTTGTGTGGGATGCTCTACCAGGTTCATTCCTAGATAATGCACTCAAAGGGCACTAAGCATAGAGTGTGAAAACTGAGTTTCCTTGAGAGCTGCTTGGAAGCCTGATGGTGTGTGAAATTAGTGAGCCAAATGGAGTTGTTCTCCCACAAGAACCACTCGGCTGATCCTTCTTCAATATGCCCTTCACCAACATGCAGTGTTTCCTTGATTGAATTAGCTCTCACACCAATATTTGCGTCTAGAGCCTTTGCATTGAGGGCTATCTGAAAACGGCTGTGGCGCTGAAGTTGCCTGTGAATGTGGAGTTGGTGGCATGTGAAACCCGCATGTGGAGCATTCGTTTGTGTGGGATGCTCTACCAGGTTCATTCCTAGATAATGCCCTCAAAGGGCACTAAGCATAGAGTGTAAAAACTGAGTTTCCTTGAGAGCTGCTTGGAAGCCTGATGGTGTGTGAAGTTAGTGAGCCAAATGGAGTTGTTCTCCCACAAGAACCACTCGGCTGATCCTTCTTCAATATGCCCTTCACCAACATGCAGTGTTCCCTTGATTGAATTAGCTCTCACACCAATATTTGCGTCTAGAGCCTTTGCATTGAGGGCTATCTGAAAACGGCTGTGGCGCTGAAGTTGCCTGTGAATGTGGAGTTGGTGTCAGGTGAAACCCGCATGTGGAGCATTCGTTTGTGTGGGATGCTCTACCAGGTTCATTCCTAGATAATGCACTCAAAGGGCACTAAGCATAGAGTGTGAAAACTGAGTTTCCTTGAGAGCTGCTTGGAAGCCTGATGGTGTGTGAAGTTAGTGAGCCAAATGGAGTTGTTCTCCCACAAGAACCACTCGGCTGATCCTTCTTCAATATGCCCTTCACCAACATGCAGTGTTTCCTTGATTGAATTAGCTCTCACACCAATATTTGCGTCTAGAGCCTTTGCATTGAGGGCTATCTGAAAACGGCTGTGGCGCTGAAGTTGCCTGTGAATGTGGAGTTGGTGGCATGTGAAACCCGCATGTGGAGCATTCGTTTGTGTGGGATGCTCTACCAGGTTCATTCCTAGATAATGCACTCAAAGGGCACTAAGCATAGAGTGTGAAAAGTGAGTTTCCTTGAGAGCTGCTTGGAAGCCTGATGGTGTGTGAAGTTAGTGAGCCAAATGGAGTTGTTCTCCCACAAGAACCACTCGGCTGATCCTTCTTCAATATGCCCTTCACCAACATGCAGTGTTTCCTTGATTGAATTAGCTCTCACACCAATATTTGCATCTGGAGCCTTTGCATTGAGGGCTATCTGAAAACGGCTGTGGCGCTGAAGTTGCCTGTGAATGTGGGGTTGGTGGCATGTGAAACCCGCATGTGGAGCATTCGTTTGTGTGGGATGCTCTACCAGGTTCATTTCAGTCCTAGCCATACAAAGCGCATTAAGCATAGAGTGTGAAAAGTGAGTTTCCTTGAGAGCTGCTTGGAAGCCTGATGGTGTGTGAAGTTAGTGAGCCAAATGGAGTTGTTCTCCCACAAGAACCACTCGGCTGATCCTTCTTCAATATGCCCTTCACCAACATGCAGTGTTTCCTTGATTGAATTAGCTCTCACACCAATATTTGCGTCTAGAGCCTTTGCATTGAGGGCTATCTGAAAACGGCTGTGGCGCTGAAGTTGCCTGTGAATGTGGAGTTGGTGGCATGTGAAACCCGCATGTGGAGCATTCGTTTGTGTGGGATGCTCTACCAGGTTCATTTCAGTCCTAGCCATACAAAGGGCACTAAGCATAGAGTGTGAAAACTGAGTTTCCTTGAGAGCTGCTTGGAAGCCTGATGGTGTGTGAAGTTAGTGAGCCAAATGGAGTTGTTCTCCCACAAGAACCACTCGGCTGATCCTTCTTCAATATGCCCTTCACCAACATGCAGTGTTTCCTTGATTGAATTAGCTCTCACACCAATATTTGCGTCTAGAGCCTTTGCATTGAGGGCTATCTGAAAACGGCTGTGGCGCTGAAGTTGCCTGTGAATGTGGAGTTGGTGGCATGTGAAACCCGCATGTGGAGCATTCGTTTGTGTGGGATGCTCTACCAGGTTCATTCCTAGATAATGCACTCAAAGGGCACTAAGCATAGAGTGTGAAAACTGAGTTTCCTTGAGAGCTGCTTGGAAGCCTGATGGTGTGTGAAGTTAGTGAGCCAAATGGAGTTGTTCTCCCACGAGAACCACTCGGCTGATCCTTCTTCAATATGCCCTTCACCAACATGCAGTGTTTCCTTGATTGAATTAGCTCTCACACCAATATTTGCGTCTAGAGCCTTTGCATTGAGGGCTATCTGAAAACGGCTGTGGCGCTGAAGTTGCCTGTGAATGTGGAGTTGGTGGCATGTGAAACCCGCAAGTGCAGCATTCATAAGTGTGGGATGCTCTACCATGTTCATTCCTAGATAATGTACTCAAAGGGCATTAAGCATAGAGTGTAAAAACTGAGTTTCCTTGAGAGCTGCTTGGAAGCCTGATGGTGTGTGCAGTTAGTGAGCCAAATGGAGTTGTTCTCCCACAAGAACCACTCGGCTGATCCTTCTTCAATATGCCCTTCACCAACATGCAGTGTTTCCTTGATTGAATTAGCTCTCACACCAATATTTGCATCTAGAGCCTTTGCATTGAGGGCTATCTGAAAACGGCTGTGGCGCTGAAGTTGCCTGTGAATGTGGAGTTGGTGGCATGTGAAACCCGCATGTGGAGCATTCGTTTGTGTGGGATGCTCTACCAGGTTCATTCCTAGATAATGCACTCAAAGGGCACTAAGCATAGAGTGTGAAAACTGAGTTTCCTTGAGAGCTGCTTGGAAGCCTGATGGTGTGTGAAATTAGTGAGCCAAATGGAGTTGTTCTCCCACAAGAACCACTCGGCTGATCCTTCTTCAATATGCCCTTCACCAACATGCAGTGTTTCCTTGATTGAATTAGCTCTCACACCAATATTTGCGTCTAGAGCCTTTGCATTGAGGGCTATCTGAAAACGGCTGTGGCGCTGAAGTTGCCTGTGAATGTGGAGTTGGTGGCATGTGAAACCCGCATGTGGAGCATTCGTTTGTGTGGGATGCTCTACCAGGTTCATTCCTAGATAATGCCCTCAAAGGGCACTAAGCATAGAGTGTAAAAACTGAGTTTCCTTGAGAGCTGCTTGGAAGCCTGATGGTGTGTGAAGTTAGTGAGCCAAATGGAGTTGTTCTCCCACAAGAACCACTCGGCTGATCCTTCTTCAATATGCCCTTCACCAACATGCAGTGTTCCCTTGATTGAATTAGCTCTCACACCAATATTTGCGTCTAGAGCCTTTGCATTGAGGGCTATCTGAAAACGGCTGTGGCGCTGAAGTTGCCTGTGAATGTGGAGTTGGTGTCAGGTGAAACCCGCATGTGGAGCATTCGTTTGTGTGGGATGCTCTACCAGGTTCATTCCTAGATAATGCACTCAAAGGGCACTAAGCATAGAGTGTGAAAACTGAGTTTCCTTGAGAGCTGCTTGGAAGCCTGATGGTGTGTGAAGTTAGTGAGCCAAATGGAGTTGTTCTCCCACAAGAACCACTCGGCTGATCCTTCTTCAATATGCCCTTCACCAACATGCAGTGTTTCCTTGATTGAATTAGCTCTCACACCAATATTTGCGTCTAGAGCCTTTGCATTGAGGGCTATCTGAAAACGGCTGTGGCGCTGAAGTTGCCTGTGAATGTGGAGTTGGTGGCATGTGAAACCCGCATGTGGAGCATTCGTTTGTGTGGGATGCTCTACCAGGTTCATTTCAGTCCTAGCCATACAAAGGGCACTAAGCATAGAGTGTGAAAACTGAGTTTCCTTGAGAGCTGCTTGGAAGCCTGATGGTGTGTGAAGTTAGTGAGCCAAATGGAGTTGTTCTCCCACAAGAACCACTCGGCTGATCCTTCTTCAATATGCCCTTCACCAACATGCAGTGTTTCCTTGATTGAATTAGCTCTCACACCAATATTTGCATCTGGAGCCTTTGCATTGAGGGGCATCTGAAAACGGCTGTGGCGCTGAAGTTGCCTGTGAATGTGGAGTTGGTGGCATGTGAAACCCGCATGTGGAGCATTCGTAAGTGTGGGATGCTCTACCATGTTCATTCCTAGATAATGTAATCAAAGGGCATTAAGCATAGAGTGTAAAAACTGAGTTTCCTTGAGAGCTGCTTGGAAGCCTGATGGTGTGTGAAGTTAGTGAGCCAAATGGAGTTGTTCTCCCACAAGAACCACTCGGCTGATCCTTCTTCAATATGCCCTTCACCAACATGCAGTGTTTCCTTGATTGAATTAGCTCTCACACCAATATTTGCATCTGGAGCCTTTGCATTGAGGGGCATCTGAAAACGGCTGTGGCGCTGAAGTTGCCTGTGAATGTGGAGTTGGTGGCATGTGAAACCCGCATGTGGAGCATTCGTTTGTGTGAGATGCTCTACCAGGTTCATTCCTAGATAATGCACTCAAAGGGCATTAAGCATAGAGTGTGAAAAGTGAGTTTCCTTGAGAGCTGCTTGGAAGCCTGATGGTGTGTGAAGTTAGTGAGCCAAATGGAGTTGTTCTCCCACAAGAACCACTCGGCTGATCCTTCTTCAATATGCCCTTCACCAACATGCAGTGTTTCCTTGATTGAATTAGCTCTCACACCAATATTTGCGTCTAGAGCCTTTGCATTGAGGGCTATCTGAAAACGGCTGTGGCGCTGAAGTTGCCTGTGAATGTGGAGTTGGTGGCATGTGAAACCCGCAAGTGCAGCATTCATAAGTGTGGGATGCTCTACCATGTTCATTCCTAGATAATGTACTCAAAGGGCATTAAGCATAGAGTGTAAAAACTGAGTTTCCTTGAGAGCTGCTTGGAAGCCTGATGGTGTGTGCAGTTAGTGAGCCAAATGGAGTTGTTCTCCCACAAGAACCACTCGGCTGATCCTTCTTCAATATGCCCTTCACCAACATGCAGTGTTTCCTTGATTGAATTAGCTCTCACACCAATATTTGCGTCTAGAGCCTTTGCATTGAGGGCTATCTGAAAACGGCTGTGGCGCTGAAGTTGCCTGTGAATGTGGAGTTGGTGACATGTGAAACCCGCATGTGGAGCATTCGTTTGTGTGGGATGCTCTACCATGTTCATTCCTAGATAATGTAATCAAAGGGCATTAAGCATAGAGTGTAAAAACTGAGTTTCCTTGAGAGCTGCTTGGAAGCCTGATGGTGTGTGAAGTTAGTGAGCCAAATGGAGTTGTTCTCCCACAAGAACCACTCGGCTGATCCTTCTTCAATATGCCCTTCACCAACATGCAGTGTTTCCTTGATTGAATTAGCTCTCACACCAATATTTGCATCTGGAGCCTTTGCATTGAGGGGCATCTGAAAACGGCTGTGGCGCTGAAGTTGCCTGTGAATGTGGAGTTGGTGGCATGTGAAACCCGCATGTGGAGCATTCGTTTGTGTGAGATGCTCTACCAGGTTCATTCCCAGATAATGCACTCAACGGGCATTAAGCATAGAGTGTGAAAAGTGAGTTTCCTTGAGAGCTGCTTGGAAGCCTGATGGTGTGTGAAGTTAGTGAGCCAAATGGAGTTGTTCTCCCACGAGAACCACTCGGCTGATCCTTCTTCAATATGCCCTTCACCAACATGCAGTGTTTCCTTGATTGAATTAGCTCTCACACCAATATTTGCGTCTAGAGCCTTTGCATTGAGGGCTATCTGAAAACGGCTGTGGCGCTGAAGTTGCCTGTGAATGTGGAGTTGGTGGCATGTGAAACCCGCAAGTGCAGCATTCATAAGTGTGGGATGCTCTACCATGTTCATTCCTAGATAATGTACTCAAAGGGCATTAAGCATAGAGTGTAAAAACTGAGTTTCCTTGAGAGCTGCTTGGAAGCCTGATGGTGTGTGCAGTTAGTGAGCCAAATGGAGTTGTTCTCCCACAAGAACCACTCGGCTGATCCTTCTTCAATATGCCCTTCACCAACATGCAGTGTTTCCTTGATTGAATTAGCTCTCACACAAATATTTGCATCTAGAGCCTTTGCATTGAGGGCTATCTGAAAACGGCTGTGGCGCTGAAGTTGCCTGTGAATGTGGAGTTGGTGGCATGTGAAACCCGCATGTGGAGCATTCGTTTGTGTGGGATGCTCTACCAGGTTCATTCCTAGATAATGCACTCAAAGGGCACTAAGCATAGAGTGTGAAAACTGAGTTTCCTTGAGAGCTGCTTGGAAGCCTGATGGTGTGTGAAATTAGTGAGCCAAATGGAGTTGTTTCTCCCCAACAAGAACCACTCGGCTGATCCTTCTTCAATATGCCCTTCACCAACATGCAGTGTTTCCTTGATTGAATTAGCTCTCACACCAATATTTGCGTCTAGAGCCTTTGCATTGAGGGCTATCTGAAAACGGCTGTGGCGCTGAAGTTGCCTGTGAATGTGGAGTTGGTGGCATGTGAAACCCGCATGTGGAGCATTCGTTTGTGTGGGATGCTCTACCAGGTTCATTCCTAGATAATGCCCTCAAAGGGCACTAAGCATAGAGTGTAAAAACTGAGTTTCCTTGAGAGCTGCTTGGAAGCCTGATGGTGTGTGAAGTTAGTGAGCCAAATGGAGTTGTTCTCCCACAAGAACCACTCGGCTGATCCTTCTTCAATATGCCCTTCACCAACATGCAGTGTTCCCTTGATTGAATTAGCTCTCACACCAATATTTGCGTCTAGAGCCTTTGCATTGAGGGCTATCTGAAAACGGCTGTGGCGCTGAAGTTGCCTGTGAATGTGGAGTTGGTGTCAGGTGAAACCCCGCATGTGGAGCATTCGTTTGTGTGGGATGCTCTACCAGGTTCATTCCTAGATAATGCACTCAAAGGGCACTAAGCATAGAGTGTGAAAACTGAGTTTCCTTGAGAGCTGCTTGGAAGCCTGATGGTGTGTGAAGTTAGTGAGCCAAATGGAGTTGTTCTCCCACAAGAACCACTCGGCTGATCCTTCTTCAATATGCCCTTCACCAACATGCAGTGTTTCCTTGATTGAATTAGCTCTCACACCAATATTTGCGTCTAGAGCCTTTGCATTGAGGGCTATCTGAAAACGGCTGTGGCGCTGAAGTTGCCTGTGAATGTGGAGTTGGTGGCATGTGAAACCCGCATGTGGAGCATTCGTTTGTGTGGGATGCTCTACCAGGTTCATTCCTAGATAATGCACTCAAAGGGCACTAAGCATAGAGTGTGAAAAGTGAGTTTCCTTGAGAGCTGCTTGGAAGCCTGATGGTGTGTGAAGTTAGTGAGCCAAATGGAGTTGTTCTCCCACAAGAACCACTCGGCACTTCTTCAATATGCCCTTCACCAACATGCAGTGTTTCCTTGATTGAATTAGCTCTCACACCAATATTTGCATCTGGAGCCTTTGCATTGAGGGCTATCTGAAAACGGCTGTGGCGCTGAAGTTGCCTGTGAATGTGGGGTTGGTGGCATGTGAAACCCGCATGTGGAGCATTCGTTTGTGTGGGATGCTCTACCAGGTTCATTTCAGTCCTAGCCATACAAAGCGCATTAAGCATAGAGTGTGAAAAGTGAGTTTCCTTGAGAGCTGCTTGGAAGCCTGATGGTGTGTGAAGTTAGTGAGCCAAATGGAGTTGTTCTCCCACAAGAACCACTCGGCTGATCCTTCTTCAATATGCCCTTCACCAACATGCAGTGTTTCCTTGATTGAATTAGCTCTCACACCAATATTTGCGTCTAGAGCCTTTGCATTGAGGGCTATCTGAAAACGGCTGTGGCGCTGAAGTTGCCTGTGAATGTGGAGTTGGTGGCATGTGAAACCCGCATGTGGAGCATTCGTTTGTGTGGGATGCTCTACCAGGTTCATTTCAGTCCTAGCCATACAAAGGGCACTAAGCATAGAGTGTGAAAACTGAGTTTCCTTGAGAGCTGCTTGGAAGCCTGATGGTGTGTGAAGTTAGTGAGCCAAATGGAGTTGTTCTCCCACAAGAACCACTCGGCTGATCCTTCTTCAATATGCCCTTCACCAACATGCAGTGTTTCCTTGATTGAATTAGCTCTCACACCAATATTTGCGTCTAGAGCCTTTGCATTGAGGGCTATCTGAAAACGGCTGTGGCGCTGAAGTTGCCTGTGAATGTGGAGTTGGTGGCATGTGAAACCCGCATGTGGAGCATTCGTTTGTGTGGGATGCTCTACCAGGTTCATTCCTAGATAATGCACTCAAAGGGCACTAAGCATAGAGTGTGAAAACTGAGTTTCCTTGAGAGCTGCTTGGAAGCCTGATGGTGTGTGAAGTTAGTGAGCCAAATGGAGTTGTTCTCCCACAAGAACCACTCGGCTGATCCTTCTTCAATATGCCCTTCACCAACATGCAGTGTTTCCTTGATTGAATTAGCTCTCACACCAATATTTGCGTCTAGAGCATTTGCATTGAGGGCCATCTGAAAACGGCTGTGGCGCTGAAGTTGCCTGTGAATGTGGAGTTGGTGGCATGTGAAACCCGCATGTGGAGCATTCGTTTGTGTGGGATGCTCTACCAGGTTCATTTCAGTCCTAGCCATACAAAGGGCACTAAGCATAGAGTGTGAAAACTGAGTTTCCTTGAGAGCTGCTTGGAAGCCTGATGGTGTGTGAAGTTAGTGAGCCAAATGGAGTTGTTCTCCCACAAGAACCACTCGGCTGATCCTTCTTCAATATGCCCTTCACCAACATGCAGTGTTTCCTTGATTGAATTAGCTCTCACACCAATATTTGCATCTGGAGCCTTTGCATTGAGGGCTATCTGAAAACGGCTGTGGCGCTGAAGTTGCCTGTGAATGTGGAGTTGGTGGCATGTGAAACCCGATGTGGAGCATTCGTAAGTGTGGGATGCTCTACCATGTTCATTCCTAGATAATGTAATCAAAGGGCATTAAGCATAGAGTGTAAAAACTGAGTTTCCTTGAGAGCTGCTTGGAAGCCTGATGGTGTGTGAAGTTAGTGAGCCAAATGGAGTTGTTCTCCCACAAGAACCACTCGGCTGATCCTTCTTCAATATGCCCTTCACCAACATGCAGTGTTTCCTTGATTGAATTAGCTCTCACACCAATATTTGCATCTGGAGCCTTTGCATTGAGGGGCAGATGAAAACGGCTGTGGCGCTGAAGTTGCCTGTGAATGTGGAGTTGGTGGCATGTGAAACCCGCATGTGGAGCATTCGTTTGTGTGAGATGCTCTACCAGGTTCATTCCTAGATAATGCACTCAAAGGGCATTAAGCATAGAGTGTGAAAAGTGAGTTTCCTTGAGAGCTGCTTGGAAGCCTGATGGTGTGTGAAGTTAGTGAGCCAAATGGAGTTGTTCTCCCACAAGAACCACTCGGCTGATCCTTCTTCAATATGCCCTTCACCAACATGCAGTGTTTCCTTGATTGAATTAGCTCTCACACCAATATTTGCGTCTAGAGCCTTTGCATTGAGGGCTATCTGAAAACGGCTGTGGCGCTGAAGTTGCCTGTGAATGTGGAGTTGGTGGCATGTGAAACCCGCAAGTGCAGCATTCATAAGTGTGGGATGCTCTACCATGTTCATTCCTAGATAATGTACTCAAAGGGCATTAAGCATAGAGTGTAAAAACTGAGTTTCCTTGAGAGCTGCTTGGAAGCCTGATGGTGTGTGCAGTTAGTGAGCCAAATGGAGTTGTTCTCCCACAAGAACCACTCGGCTGATCCTTCTTCAATATGCCCTTCACCAACATGCAGTGTTTCCTTGATTGAATTAGCTCTCACACAAATATTTGCATCTAGAGCCTTTGCATTGAGGGCTATCTGAAAACGGCTGTGGCGCTGAAGTTGCCTGTGAATGTGGAGTTGGTGCATGTGAAACCCGCATGTGGAGCATTCGTTTGTGTGGGATGCTCTACCAGGTTCATTCCTAGATAATGCACTCAAAGGGCACTAAGCATAGAGTGTGAAAACTGAGTTTCCTTGAGAGCTGCTTGGAAGCCTGATGGTGTGTGAAATTAGTGAGCCAAATGGAGTTGTTCTCCCACAAGAACCACTCGGCTGATCCTTCTTCAATATGCCCTTCACCAACATGCAGTGTTTCCTTGATTGAATTAGCTCTCACACCAATATTTGCGTCTAGAGCCTTTGCATTGAGGGCTATCTGAAAACGGCTGTGGCGCTGAAGTTGCCTGTGAATGTGGAGTTGGTGTCAGGTGAAACCCGCATGTGGAGCATTCGTTTGTGTGGGATGCTCTACCAGCTTCATTCCTAGATAATGCACTCAAAGGGCACTAAGCATAGAGTGTAAAAACTGAGTTTCCTTGAGAGCTGCTTGGAAGCCTGATGGTGTGTGAAGTTAGTGAGCCAAATGGAGTTGTTCTCCCACAAGAACCACTCGGCTGATCCTTCTTCAATATGCCCTTCACCAACACGCAGTGTTTCCTTGATTGAATTAGCTCTCACACCAATATTTGCGTCTAGAGCCTTTGCATTGAGGGCTATCTGAAAACGGCTGTGGCGCTGAAGTTGCCTGTGAATGTGGAGTTGGTGGCATGTGAAACCCGCATGTGGAGCATTCGTTTGTGTGGGATGCTGACCAAGCTTCATTTCAGTCCTAGCCATACAAAGGGCACTAATCATAGAATGTGAAAACTGAGTTTCCTTGAGAGCTGCTTGGAAGCCTGATGGTGTGTGAAGTTAGTGAGCCAAATGGAGTTGTTCTCCCACAAGAACCACTCGGCTGATCCTTCTTCAATATGCCCTTCACCAACATGCAGTGTTTCCTTGATTGAATTAGCTCTCACACCAATATTTGCGTCTAGAGCCTTTGCATTGAGGGCTATCTGAAAACGGCTGTGGCGCTGAAGTTGCCTGTGAATGTGGAGTTGGTGGCATGTGAAACCCGCATGTGGAGCATTCGTTTGTGTGGGATGCTGACCAAGCTTCATTTCAGTCGTAGGCACACAAAGAGCACTAAGCATAGAGTGTGAAAACTGAGTTTCCTTGAGAGCTGCTTGGAAGCCTGATGGTGTGTGAAGTTAGTGAGCCAAATGGAGTTGTTCTCCCACAAGAACCACTCGGCTGATCCTTCTTCAATATGCCCTTCACCAACATGCAGTGTTTCCTTGATTGAATTAGCTCTCACACCAATATTTGCGTCTAGAGCCTTTGCATTGAGGGCTATCTGAAAACGGCTGTGGTGCTGAAGTTGCCTGTGAATGTGGAGTTGGTGGCATGTGAAACCA
>NW_026701608.1:0-32200 GCF_030435755.1 Ochotona princeps
ACTACTACCAGGACTACTTCTAGTTACTGCAGCATTATTGGCACTATTCGTATCACTAGTAGGAATAGGATCACTACTACTGACACTACCAGTAGTGGGACTAACGGAAGTAGCAGCAGTAGCATTAGCATTGGTACTAGTACGACTAGTAGTTGTTGTTGGCGTAGTATTACAAATACTACTACTACTAGTTGCAGTATTATTAACACTACTAGTAGTAGTGTCACCACTAGTACTAGTGACACTATTACTAGTACCAGTACTACCAGTGGTAGGTGAGACTACTACTACCGACACTCGACCACCACCACCAGTACCATCCCCACCATCACCGTTACTATTGTTGTGATTGTTGCTATTATTACTGCTACTGTTTCTGGTACTAGTGCCAATATTATTCCTGGTACTACTACTGCTACTGCTGTGGTTGCAGCTGGTGCTGTTGCTAGTTCTCCTCCTGCCACTTGGTGACTTCGGTGTAGTAGGAGTAGCAGTAGTAGTAGGAGTAGCGTTACTACCACTATTACTATTATTACCAACCTTCTTAACACGATGCTGCTCGGACTTCTCCACTTCCTCCTCCTCGTGGTGCTCCTGCTCCTCCTCCTGCTGGTGGTGCTGCTTCTTCTCCTTCTGCTTTTGCTGCTGCGGTGAGTGTTGTTGCTGTTGTGGAGTGGTATGGGGTGTCGGTGTATTCGAGACAGTACTAGTAGTAGTACGATTAGCGGTCGCGGTATGGTTAGAAGTGATAAGATCATTAGCACAAGAATCTTCAGTACTATCTGCATGACTGCTATCTTTCTTACAGGTAGAATGTGGAAGATTTCTCATGAGAAAAGATGCTCCTCCTCCTCCTGCGGTGTGACTTGTGTCTATATTTTCAGCACCTTCTCCAACACACACAGTCCTCATTTTCTCTGTACTCCTGACAAGATGCTCTTTACTTTCGATGGCTATATCCTGCTGTGAGGCCTCGAAGGAAGAGCTCAGATCTTCTCTTGAAAACGAGGATGATGGGGAAGATGCTGCCAGTGACACCTCCTCCTTCGGTTTCTTGCTGCTGTCCCCATGTCCGTCTACTACTTCTTCTACTGCATTACTTCCAGCCCTCCTCCTCCTCCTTTCTGGCCATTCTTCCACATGATTCCTCTTAAAATCTTGATCCTCAGGTTCTTTCTTTGTTACATTCAAATCAATATTACTACTGCTACTAGTATTATTATTGGTATAGTCACCACCGCCACCACTACTACTACTACCACCATCACTACTACCACTGCTATGTACATTAATATCACTACTCCCACTAACACTAGTATTACTACTACTACTACTGTTACTCATACCTCGACGTCTACTACCAGCAGTACTACTACGACCTACTGCCCCACCAGTACTATTACTACCAGCACTACCACCCTCTGTATGAGGCGCTCGGCGTCTTGCCGCTGCTCGTGACGTTGAACATCCTCCTCCACCTTCTCCTCCTTCTCCTGCTGCTGCTGCTCTTCCTCTTCCTCCTCCTCCTTCACCACGGCGACGACTACGACCACCACCACCACCACCGCCACCCCCACCGTCACTAACACCACTCCCAACCCCCACAGTGGTACCATCACCACCACCATTAGCAACAGCAACAGCACTACCACTAGAACCACCACCCCCAGCACTATTAGCTACAGCACTACTACTATTACTGTCACATCCACCATCAGCAACAGCATTACTACTACTAGCACCACCGGCACTAGTAGTAGCAGCAACACCCATAGTAGAAGGCGGCGTACTAGCGCTATTATTGCGACTTCTACAGAAACCACTACTACTGCTACTACTATCATCACTTTTGCTAAAAACAATATCATTACCACCTCCGTTCTCCTTCATCTCCTCTGCGTTCTTCTCTGCGTGAGCCTCCTTGGCAATCACACCAGGGTTCCCTCCTGCTTCTTCTCCCTCTGTTCTCGCTGGAACAAAGGCAATACCACTCGCATCTCTGCTACCACCAAGTGCAGAGGATGCAACAACACCAAGACCACTTCCCTTTCCATCACAAGTAGTTGCAACAGTAAACATTTGGTCAGTGTTAATAATACTACTACCAGAAGTATGGTCTTGTATTTCTTTTTCGTCTGTTTTTGAACAAGTGCTAGTAGCACTGGCACCACCCCGTCCACCACCACCACCACTACGACCACCACCACCACCACGACCACCGTTACCAGTAGTAACGCCCGCACTAGGACCACTCTTTTCTTTCTCCTTCTCTGAACCAGCGACAACACTGCTATGATCTTTTTCTTCCACTTTTGTCTTACAAGTAGCGACCACACGACCGATATTTCCTCTTTCTTCTTCCTCTTCTTTACGTGCTGCTACTGCTGCTGCAGCAACAACACCCTCTCCCCGCTCGCAAAACTAGTGTTATTTCTTGTCTTCTCTGCATCTTGCCCAGAAGCCACAGCAGCCTTTGTATCTTCTTCTCTCTTCTCTGTATGTATACTGCTCTTTCCTTTGTCTGCTAATTTGTCACCCGTTTGCTTCTTCTGGTCACCCCCACCACGTACCTGCGGCTGCTGCTGCTGCTTCCTCTGCGGCAGCTGCTGGTCCATCTTCTTCCGCCTCTGCTGCTGCTGTTGCTGTTGCGCGTGTTCGTCACTATTACTTCCCGGCAACGATTGTGCAGGTAGGGTCTTCGCCGAGGGCGACATCACCTCCTGCTGCTGTTGCGGCTGCTGTTGCTGCTGCGGCAAACAGATGTGTGGTGACTGCTGTTGCTGTTGTTGCAAGGAAATCTGCTGCTGGTGTGGGTGCTGCGGCTGCGGCTGCTGTGGCGAGGGAAGTTGTTGTTGCTGCTGCTGCTGATGCTGCAAAGGAAACTGTTGTTGCCGCAAGGGCTGTTGCTGCGAACAAGGTAGCTGGTGCTGCTGTTGTTGCTGCTGTTGCTGCAACGAAAGTTGTTGCTGCTGCTGTTGATGATGATGATGGAGATGTTGCTCTCCAACTTCTCTGTAAGGCTCTATGAAGACGATATTATTACCACCTGGAGTCATTTCGTGACTGGAGGGAACAGGAGCAGCGTACGGACGAGACCCAGCAGCTGCAACGGCAGTGGGGGAAGCACCAGTAGAGGAAGTAATCGCAGCTGGAGCAACAGGAATAGAAGCAGCAGCAGCAGCGAGAGGAACAGCAGGTGCAGGAGCCATAGCAGCAGGTGTATACATAGCAGCACCACCCGTCGTGAGTGGAGAAGCAGCAGGGAATGGCAACTCTTTCTCGAAGTATTGAAAACCAGAGAGAGACACTGAGACCGGCTGCTCCACCTCACTTACAGCACCACGTATGCAAGATCTACTACTATCCGCCACTATCGTCAGAGCTGTATTATCGGTATGTAACAGAGAAGGAGGGCCTCTCCACATTTCTCTGTTACATACATTTGATTGTTGCTGTGTTGTCTGAAGTAGCTGCAAATGTTGCTGCTGTTGCAGCATCTTCTGCGGGGTCTTCCGTCAGATACACGTGCTGCTGCGGTTGGAACGCGAGCTGCTGCTGCTGATGAGGAGGAGGAAGAGTAGGAGAAGGATGGTACCGTTGCTGCTGCTGTTGTTGCTGCTGCTGTTGTTGCTGCTGCTGTTGCAGCTGCACCCTCTGCTGATACGGTTGCTGCTGCTGTTGCTGTTCTGATACAGGAGGGACGCTGTGCGCGGGCTGCACAAACGGCTTGCTGCTGACAGGGTTGCTGCTGCTCCAGGAAGGGAAGTTGAGGGGGCTGCTGCTGCCGTAGTAGTTGCAGATGCTGCTGCTGATAATGTTGTTGTTGCTGATCAGCCAAAGAAGCCTGTTGCAACTGTTGCAGCTGCAACTGTTGCTGCTGCAACTGCTGCTGCTGCAACTGCTGCTGCTGCAGATAAAGATGCTGCTGTTGTGGATCTGCTATATCTGGTGGTAGCTGCTGCTGTTCTGAGAGAGAGAGCTCATGCTGCACGTGGTAAGGATGTTGCTGCTGCGGTTGCTGCTGTTGGTGTGGCTGCTGCAGTAGTTGCTGCTGCTGCTGAAAGAACGATGGCACGCAGTAGAGCTGTGGCTGTTGTAAAGACAACGAGGAGGTGGGAGAAGGAGCAGAAGGAGGATTCGCAGAAGAATAATATGGAGATGACCAGCGTGCAGTATCATTAGTGCTAGTACTATTATTGCTACTATATGGTTGCTGCATGTGTGATGGTGGTAGTGCTGGTGATTGTTGTTGCTGTTGCAGATTTGTGTGAGGGGGTGGTAGCATTGCAGGTGGTGCTGCCGCTGCTGCTGCTGCTTCCCCCATGCCCATCATATTTGTAGTAGTACTTGTACTTGAAGAAGGTGCTGCAGCAGCAGTAACAGCAGCAGTAGTAGCAGCAGTCGCAGTCGCACACGGTACCGGTGTCTGATATACATGTGTTTGCTTGCCTTCTATTGAGAGACGTGCATCCTCAGTATTCATAGTGAAATTATAACTCCTTTCTACTAATTCGGATGGTTGCTGCTGCGGCAACAGCTGCTGTTGTTGCGGTGTTGTTGCCTGTCTCTGACCTCCACCCGTCATTTGTGGGGTGTGGGGTGGCGGCTGCTGCTGCTGCTCCATGTATGGAGTAGAGCTTTGCTGCATTCCAAGAGGCTGCTGCGCCTGCTGTTGCGGCTGTTGCTGCTGTGGGGTTGACAGCGGCGGCAGCAACTGATAGAACGAGCCCGGCGGCTGGGATGGTGGAGATGTTGCTGTTGCTGCAAATGCTGCTGCTGCTGCTGGAACTGTGGCTGTTGCTGCTGCTGTAAAGCCTGCTGCTGTTGTTGTATGTACTGCTGTTGTTGACGGAGCTGCTGTTGTATATGTTGCTGTTGCTGTAACTGCTGCTGCAACTGCTGAGGGAGCAGCTGCTGTGGCTGCTGCTGCTGTTGTGATTGTTGCTTATGTTGCTGCAGCATCTGTTGCTGCTGCATTAACTGTTGCTGCTGTAGATGCTCCTGCTGTTGCTGTACATGCTGCTGCTGCGGTTGCTGTTGCTGCTGCCAGAGAGTATAAGGCACTTCTTGAATACGCATGCGTCCCCAGTCAGACAAGTCTGAGTGAAAAACAGCAGAACTTCCAACACCGTTATGACCACCACCACCACCACCTCCACCACCAGCAGCAACACTAACACCAGCACCACCACCACTATTATTATTACCAAGAGAGGGAGTAGAAGCAGCAGCGGCAGCAGGAGAAGGAGAAGGAGAATGCGGCGCAGAGGAAGATGAAGGAGGAGGAGCAGCAGCAGCACTACTAGTATTACCAGCTCCACCACTCGCAGCACCAGCAGCAGCACTAGCAGCGGCACCACCGCCGGCAGCAGTACCAGTACTAGTAGTAGTATCAGCTGAATGTGTGGGCGTAGTAGTGCTGTGAATTGTTGGAGAAGGAGCTGCAGTGGGCAGGGCAACGCCAGCATAACTAGCTGCGGTCAGACCACCGGACATTCGATGTTGTATTAGCTCCATAGTGTTGTGACGATTTACACGTATGAAACCGTAAGATCGTGTGAAATCACCTTTTTCTTCTTTCAGATCTTGACAAACGTACATGAATAAGCATACACGTGCATACAGTTCGTGCACTCGATGGTAATAATAATGACTGAAGAGAAAGATAGAGGAGCTCTGTTAAAATTTACTATCACATGAAACACAACATGCTGGTCGTCATGCTTTCCTCGATGCAACATACATCACAACCAGCACTATTTTCAATCCTCTCTTCCCCTATACATATATATATACATACAAATATATACATATATATACACGTACACATATATATATATATATGTATACGTATATATATATATATACGTACTTAGGTACGTATCCCAAGAAGAATACGAAATCTCTACTAGTATTACTACTACTATTAGTAATATTGTTGTAGTAGTAGAAAAAAATTATTATTACCATTATGACATTTATACAGAAAAACAAAACGCCAAAAGACAGTTACTGGTATACCGCCGCTTCGTACTACTGCTACTGCTACTACTACTAGTACTATTTCCACTATCATTATTACGGCACATGCAGCTTGTAATACTAGTAGTAGCAGTGGTAGTAGTAGTAGTAGTAATCAGAGGAGCGCCAAATTCCTTGAGTATGAAATTATATAACAATAATAATAGCACCATTACTAGTACTAGTACCACAAAATCACTAATACTACTACTACCACCACCACTACCACAACAACGAATCCTACAAATATCTTAACGACTACTTACTGGACAGGGTGACATATGTATATATATATATATATATATATATTATAATGTTAGAACGTATACATATGTATATATACAATATATATATGTTATGATGTTAAAACGCACTACCACACAATTAGTGCAGGTACTATCCTCTTTTACTACTCTAAGTGATACTTCTGTATTCACTATTACTACTCTTACTGGTATTATTACGACTAATACTATATAACTACTAGTGCTACCATTACTACTAGTATTACTATTAGTATCAGTAGTAGTAGTAGTAGTTAACATATTTGTGTCTTCAATACAATACTTATGGATACATGTCATAATAATACCAGTACTAGTAGTAGTAATAGTGGTAGTAAAAATAGCATTACAGTAGTAAACCTGTGTGGTGACGAGACTATAACTATGACTACTACCATCAAATATATTATAGGCTGATATATATGTGGTTATAGTACTACTACTAGTAATAATGACAGTAGTAGTTTTAGTTTTACTTTCACTACTACTACGAGAAGTATTATTTGGACTAGTATGACATAATATATAAAACTGTGGTGATGAGATTCTTCCCGTAAGTATATTGTTCTTTCAGCACATGCACACACACACACACATACATACATACATGCACACATACATACATACACTCTATACTATTAGAACACAGGGTTTTGTGACTAGTAGTATACTTACTATTAATACTTTTACAGTTTAACGTATTATTAATATTACTATATCTTTTTCTTCTCCTTCCAAAGCTGGTTGTAATAGTAATAGTAGTAATAGTAGTAGTAATAGTGTACTGCAGCGCTGATGCAGTACCAGCATCACCACCTCCCACACGCCTCCCTCTCTACGATGTCAGCAACTTTCCACAGGCGCATGCAAAACATGTACGGAGTGCAAAATATCACGATTTTCATACAATCAAAAAACCAGTACGCTTCCATGGGGCATCTTCGTATATATATATATATATTATACGCATATATATATATATACATATGAAGCAGCGCGCAGTGCCCTCCACGACACACTGTATATACATACACACGCGCCAACTAGTGCATATATGTACATACATATACATATATATACGTATATATATATACATATACATACATATATATATAATGGAAGAAGTGATTTCTCTATTACCCACCCACCCACACAAACACACAAACATACACAGACACACACGTATATATGTATACATATATATATGTAGATATATTTATATATTATAAGTGAAGCGTCTTGTCTGTTGCATATAAGAATACATGCGATGATATGATGTTACTGCTATGAAGAATTTCCTAAGCAAATTTTAGTATTATATAATAGTTTCATACCAGTAATAGTGAAAAGAATATTAGCCCCGCGCTGCTATTAGCTTTTACTACTACTACTGTTACTACTTCTAACACTATTATTTATATTGGTGCTAGTACTACTGTCTCTCTGACTGTAGCGCAGACGAATGCTACTGCCTCTACATCTGATGCTTCTGACATCATGCGAAGCTGCTAGAGAAACAGCAGTCTTGCGGTTTACTAGCGTGAAGAAGAAAACAGAGTAAAAGCGACGAAAAATCGAGTATCTTTGTAAAACGGTTGTGGACAAGAAGACCTTCCTCGACTCTCCTGAATCGATGAGAAAACCTCTTTGTCTCTATCATGTCATATATATACATGTGTGGGTGTGTGTCGGCGGACCACATTTTCACATGCATACGCACGTATATATATACATATGTGTGTGTGTGTGTGCGTAGGCGTATTACATTTCTACAAATATATATATATATATATACGTGAGCGTATTACGTTTCTATATATATATATATATAGATATGTGAGCGTATTCCGTTTCTACAAATATATACATATATATATATATATATATATGTATGAGCGTATTACGTTTCTACAAATATATATATATATATATATGTGAGCGTATTACATTTTCACAAACATACATATATATGTGTATGTATGGAGAAGGGCGTCGACTTGAGGGTCTGTCACTACCGGCGGCCTACACTCTCCTCCCCTTCCGAGAGAACTGAAGTCGAGTTAAATATCTCCAGTCGAGAGCACGTGCGCAGCACAGAACAACAGCTGTTCCTGTGTGTACGCACTGATGGTGAAAAAGAAAAAAAATTCTAGATTTCGACTGAAAGGAAAAAGGAGAAGGAGTGGCTTGCCGGTTTTCTAGGTAGCTAGAGAGACAGATTTAGAAGAAACACGCATGTTTTCCACCGATCACGAAAGTAGAGGAGGAGGCTGTCCTCCAAAATCACACGTACAAAGGAAATGACGAAAAAGAATCCATGAACACCATTTAACAATACGAAGAAAGAAAAGAAAGCGCAAGTAATACGAGAGAGCAGAGCCCTACAAATAAGTGAGAAGAGAGGGGTAGGGGACGACGGCAAGAACCACGATGGGGTTCTCTGGGTGTAGAAAACGCAACGGAAACGCGAAGAAATCAGAAGAGAGCAGAGGAGAGGCTGACAAGAAGATTCGGAAGAAGGAAATACAGAAGCAACAGCGCACGCAACCGAACGAAATTCACACTGTCGAGAGACACATGCATGCTTGGAACAAGAAAGCAACACAGTCTGAGCAAGAAGAGGAATAAGAAGGCTTACTGATTGGAAGAGAAAATGAGAGAAAAAGAAACAAAGAGCACTCTAACCAGCTATGCCCCATGAGCAGTAAGAGCAACGTAGTTTGGCTTTCAAATAAACACGAGGATATACACAGGAAGATAGGGAAACAGCTAGAAAGAAAGTTTCTAGGCTCTCAAGAGTCATTACTACTATATGTATGTACACATATATATATATATATATATATATACTTTCCCTACCACTGTATATATATATATATACAGAGAGAGAGGGGAACGGAGAGAGAGAGAGCCAGAAAAGGTTCTAGGTCTTTTCAAGAGTTATCATTCCTGTACATGTAGACACACACATATACATATATATATAAGTATCTATGTATGTATACATATACATACCTCCCTACTCATGTATGGACATGTAAATACAGAAAGAGGGAGAGAGAGCAAGTGCTGATAAGGGGTTCCCTGCGTAGGGGATCTGCAGCAGCATGAGAAAAGAAATGTACCGGAAGTGAAGAAAACCTGCCTCGTTTCCTTACATAGACCCCGAAATCATCATCTGTCATGCAAGCAGATACACCCCCCCCACACACATATATATATTCAACACATACAAATAAACACTAGCACATATACATATATATACAAATACATGTACACAGACGTATACGCCTGTATTCTTTTTTTGTCTTTGTCTTTCTTGCGTTCTGTTGCTCTTGCTCTGTCTTGGTGACTATGTTTTCGCGTCTGCTGTATATCATGCATGCGCACACACACACTGAGTGCACATACGAAAAGATATTAATGCGACATTCGTTTCTTTCGAGGCAGAGCAACGCCGCGACACCCACCCACCCCCACACGCGTGCGCCTGTTGAAGAGATGTGGGAGAAGTGGATGCTTCGGCGAAAAATTGAACAGAAGCCGCGAAAAATTAGGACCAAAATGAAAAAAACAAATTAAGGGACGCAGACACACATGCACACACACAGAGAAAAAGAGAGAACCAGAAAGGATTTCCAGCACCAATGACAGTTGCACACATCTAACAGAGATACGTACACACCAAAAACACAAACACACACATATACACCTATACATACACACGTAGACACCTACATATACATATATATAGCATATATATATAGTATATATATATACAATATATACACATATGTAAGTACACAAGGTGGCATACAGAAATATATATATATACGGTGTCAAACACAATACATATAGCGGGATGAAGAGATGTATATATGGCAGCGTATACGTACGGTAAGAAGAGATATTATTTTATTGTAACTCGACTGCAATCTAGCGTAAAATAGACATACAATGCTGTTTACACTACTACTGCATTCATACTCTATATATGTTGATGTCATTGAATTATACTGCTTATGCTAAACTATTGTGCTGACGCTGTGGTATACTGCTTACCCTGTATTATATTGCTTATACTGTAGTATATTATCGCTAATGCTGCTTATGCTGTATATATTATTAGTATTGCAGTAGTATGTTGCTGATGCTATATACATATAGAAGTATACGGCTTCTGCTATATATATGATTAGTAATGCAGTAGTATGTTGCTTCTTGTAATCTATGTTTGGCTTGGCTGTAGTATATGGCTTAACGCGTTGTAGTAGTAGTAGTAGCTCATTTTTGCATATGCTGTAATACAGTTTGCTTACGCTGTAGTATGTTGCTTATGCGCTGTAGTTCACTGCATATGCTGTCGTCCACTGCATGCTTTATAGTATATTGTTAATTATGTTGTAATATATTGCTAATGCTCCAGTTTACGGCTCACGCTGTAATACACTGCTTCTTATTCTTCTATTGTATGTTGCTTGTGTTGTGCAATTACTGTGCCTATGCTGGACAGTATATTGCTTACGCTGTAGTGTATATTGCCTGTGCTGTAGTATATTGTTTATGTAGTATATTGCTTACGCTGTAATAAAAGCTGCTAAGGCTGTAATAATATATATTGCTTAGTCTGTAGTATGCTGCGCTTATGTTGTGAATTGTGGTTGCTGCTCTTTATTTTTTCTTTTTATTATTGTTTCTTATTACTGTGTTTCTCTGACCTGTCTTACCACCCCCAATAAACGAAAAGAATGGAGGTGTTGTTACGAGAAAATAATACCTGAAATAAACTAAAACGAATTTCTTGTGTTTTGTTGAATTGCTCCCCCTGAAGATAGCGTAAATCTATCAGTGGTATTAGTACTTGGCGTTGTTGGTGTACTACGAATTGCAGCAGTAGTAAAACTCATATATATATATATATATGAATATGTGTGGGAGGGAATTGGTTATACTTCCTGTCGTCGTTTTGTTGCCTTAATTACTGATGACGCAACAATCTCGACGCCAAAAGGTACGAGGACACGTACACACACAGAGACATATACGGAACTTGAAGAGAATGAAATATATTGTCTCCTCTCTCCCTTTCACTTTTTCCCTGTTGACGGACACACTGCGAAAACAGAAGTTTCTGATGAAAAACAATACGAATTCCTGGAGAAGAGAGAAAGTGTTTTCACAGGAAAAACAAACTTGTTTCTCTCCTGAAGAAATCGACTCTCAGAAAAAAACACGGAGAATCAGCTTTCCTGAGATAATCTCAAAATATATATTTATATCTCTATTCCTCGTCCAATCAGTTAATACGTTTGACGCTACCATGCATATATATACATATGTATATATTTATATTCATAGTAGTATTAGTGTATACATATATATATGTAATAAGATAGACATCAAGACTCTATATACTATTTTTATTTCTTCTTCATATTGCATAAAATGTACATATATACTTGTTGACAGCTGTGTACTAACGCCTCTGTTTGTGTGTTTGTCGTGTTTGTTGTTGTTCTCTTTTGACAGATCACAGAAAAACTCAAAAATCAATTCATTACTATTGCTTTTCGCTTATTCATTGATATACATATATGTGTTTACTGACAGAGATCCAGAGGGCGAAGGAGATAGATGAATATTCCGACATATATACACATATGCATATGTATATATATGTAGTGAATGAGGTAAAGCTATAGAGGAGTAAAGAGATTTTATATGTATATATCAATACGTATACATATATGTGTAAGAGAAAGATTCTTAACTCTTTTGGAAAGTGAACCGTATTGAAAATGATGACACTGCGTTTGGAGTAGTAAAAGATGGTGTTAAACCCATCACATAGACGCTGACATAATCACAACGGTACCTGTCCGTCAACTGAAGCTACATGTTGTCTCATGTGTGTGTGTGTGTGTGTGTGTATCGGGTACTAGTGGTAGTACCAGTGGTGATAGTACTAGCAGCACCACTAGTAATGGTAATAGTACTAGTAGTTGTGCTAGTATTAGTACAAGTAGTAGTAGTAGTGATAGTGGTAGTAGTTTCACGTGGGTTTCTCTTTCATTCTTTCTCCCTCTCTGTCTCTTTTAGTGTCTGCGTGTCTGTGTGTACTCTGCGGTGGATCCCCGGATAAATTCGAGTCGAGACCTTCTTTCTCTTTGAAAAGAAGGAAAAACGACTTCCTCGCATTTGATTTTCCTTCATAAATATGTTCAACAAAAAAGACTTCCTCTGCGTTAGTGTTTCTTCAGCCTCTTCTTCTCCTTTCTCTTCTTCCTCTCCGCCTCCTCCTCCTCCTCCTCCCACTCTATACTAATACTTTCACAAATTAAGTCTCATATGAATGGCACCTGTTCAATCCCTCTCCTTCTCTTATTACTATTACTACTTCTATCTATTTATCTATATATATATATATGTGTATATTTGTGTGTATATATATATATATACATGTATACATATACAGGTGGTAGGTGTTCTCTATATATTATATGTACATATGTATATATGTATATATACGTAGGCACACACACACACACACACGTGCACAACATACGTATATGTGTACGTTGTATTAATATACATACATACATACAAGTGAGCTACACAGCTAACGTATTTTATGTAACGTGAGGTATCGAAGTTCTTCCCTAGTAGGTTTCTTGAAAACCATGTTTGATTGATATACATATATATGTATTCAGAGAGAAAGAGATGTACCACCCAACAAACACACACGCATGAGAGATGTAGACAGTGCATATATGTAAATACGTCTGTTTGTACATATACACACACCGTCCTCCTTTTGTGCGTGTATGGCATATCCTAGCGCACAAAAAGGAAGGCAGACCCGTTTGCAGTGTGTATAGTGCAGCAGCGAAGGAAAAAAGGAGCTGCAAATTCTTCCTTCTCCCGAAACAAAGTCACTACTACGTTCGCCCCGTTCTTCTTCCTCTCATTTTCCTTCCCTTCTGGGCGTTCTCATGCACGTTCACGAGGAGAAAGGAATAGCAGAGAGGAGTGAAGAACAATAGTAAATAACGTAGAGCAGTAACAGTAGTCGTAGCAGCAGAGCACGACATCGCACTAACCACGGATTACGCAGGCAACTCTAATATACTTACTACTACTACTTCCATTAATAGCTAGAGTGGTAGTAATAGTGGTAGTGCTCTGTGTACGAGTGTGTGAGTGTGCGAAGGAGAGAACGTGTGTGTGTGTGTGTGTGTGTGTGTGTGTGTGTGTGTGTGTGTGTGTGTGTGTGTGCCTGTATATGAAATATATGTATGTATACATATATATATATATATGTGTGTGTGTGTGTGTGTCGATAGTTGATGAACACGCGCACGCACGCGCACACACACATATGGAGACTGAAGGGAGAATATGTTGACTCTGGTGATAGACAAATGCGGTGAATACTCAGTACACCGCGCAGATAATAATATCTATTCGAGTTTTCAAGTACCGTACAGCTAGACAACTACCGATGGTAGTAGACTATGTTATAAGAGCAATAATTGGTTCTATATATGGCGGGGTCCTCCTCTATGACAACCTCAAAGATGAGCATAATGGTGATAGTAGCACTAATACTACTGTTAGTCGTAGTAATATGGTACGTATAGTAGAATAGTATCCCGGTGGTCGTAGGTTTCGACTTCTTTTTGTATCAAGAAATGTTATACTGTACGGGTACTTATAACAGTAGTACTAATAATCAGAAAAGATCATGCTGTAGTAGTAGCGGGAGAGGAAGGAGGAGGAGTCGGGAGGGACGGCTTAAAATAAGACAGAGTACTACCACGCTCTTATAAATAGAACACCACCCCACAATACTACATACTAGTATCGTGGGGAGGACGGAGGGGCGTGTAGAATAACGCAGACCCTGTTGATGATGACTATTGTGTGGTGTGAGTGTCCCTTTCTCCTCAGCTGCTGATTCTGTGCAAAATCGCTGAAGCTGCCGTCGCGGTTCTCGAGTTTGTTAGTGTCGTAAACGCGCCCTCAAAGCCTTAACTCTGGAGCGCGGGCTGCTCAAGCCGCTTGTAGACGCGTGCACCGAAGAAAGGTGGTGCAGTCCGTGAGGAACCGCACACACACACACACACACACACACATGCAGAGCGAAAGAGAGAGGGAGAGAGAGAAGGGGAGAGAGAGCAGGCGCGAATTCGGCGCCCGTGCGCAACACCACAAAACGCGCGATACACGCTAAAAAACAGCGGCAGCAGCAGTCCTCCCAACAGCAGCCCTCCAGCAACAGTGGTAGTCGCCGTCGTGTTAGTCGCAGTCGTGTTAGGCGTAGTCGCGTTAGTCGTAGTCGTGTAAGTCGTAGTCGTACTGCTACTAGTAGTAGTAATATGTCGTGAGCAGGCGACAGCAGCAGCACTACCACATTATCATCAACAATAGCCGGCGAGCAGCACAGAGCAATCAATAACCACACCAATTCAATAGTACAGAACAGCAGCAGCGCCACCACCAGCACAGTAACGACAGCTGCACAATATGGCAGCAGCTGCAGTAGCAGTTGCCGTAGTCTTATTACACCAACAATCGTACGAGCGGCAACAGCTGAGTAGTACTAATAATAGCAGCGACGCACAATACTCAACTGCCGGAAATCGGCACAGACCAATGCGACAGCATGGTAACAACAACAGCAGAGGCAGCAGGGCAGCCCCTCTCTCTACATAGGTGTAGTGCTAGCTCGGTATACAAGGACTCCAACAGTATCTGGTAGAGCGATGGCAGTATGGTAGTACTTGGTTCAAGTGTATGTGGAATGTCAACAAGATCCCGATGGTGTAGACAATGAGAAGTTTATAATACAACAAGTATGAGTGAGGGGATGGATTCAAAGTATGTATATGGACTCGATGCGTATGAAACGCGTTTCAGATGCTGAAGAGAGAAGAAAGAGAAGTAAAAAATTGTGCGGTCTCCCCTCTCGCAAGGGCGTCTTCGTATGACGTCTGTGCGTGTGGCCTTGGGTGAGAGATGATGATACGGAGACGTGAGGCAGAGGAAAGAGGAAACGGTTGACAGGGAGGAGTCACGCGGGGCGGGGCTTTCGGCATCCATTACGCAAGAAAGAAAGAAGCATTTGCCTCAATGTATATTAATGACAATACTGTTCATATTCGCATATACACTGGCGGCGTGAAACTGCCAAAGGTGGTGCTCTGTGTCATCAGCAGGACAGACGACGATGATGACGACCACGATAACGGCAACAAACTCCGACGTATGTATGTACACGGAGACTTGTAAGTACTTCTGCTATGATGCTATCACCACTGCTGGGAGGACCATGCCCTCTACTACTACTACTGCTATTACTACCACTACCACTAATATAGGGAAAGAGAGAGTTGAGATAGAGAGATAGGGTTAGCGAGGGGACCACCACCTCCCTCTGTAAGTATATGTTTCTTCTCCGTCTAAACGCGGTCCACGTGCTGCAACAACCGCCACGAGGTACGGTTGAGAAAGTATGCATTACAACACTGGGGTGCCGCCAGCCCGCTACGCAAGGGATGTACTACGACGGGTAGGGCTGGTACAACAATATATACATGCCATGGCACCCTAGCAGATGCACTAGAGAATATATCTGGTTCCATGGCGGCTGCTATATTAAGGGGCGCGCACAGCTGGTACTCTTGTGGCTAGGGCTGTGGTTGTGGCTGTGGCTGTTGCGGGTGGTTGCGTCTGATGCTGCTGCTGCTGCTGCTACCAGTACGAGTGCTACTGCGGTTGACACAGCGGCGCGCGCGCGTGCACGTTCTTGTGGTGGCGTTGACGCACGTAGCGCGCCACGCCACACTATTTTGCGGGGTTTGCGTATGTGAGTCATCATGGTGCTCGTATTAGTACGTGGTACGACTGGTGGGAGTGTTACGTATAGTCGGATATGCGTATCATGAGTGCGGGTGAAGACTTCGCCGTTTGTAGCGAAGTAATTTGCATTCATTGGGCTTCTGTCGTGTGGTTTGTTGTAATTGTTGGGATGTGGTACTTTCACTGCCCAGTTGTACTAGCAGCAGCAGCAATTATAGTTTTGGTAGTGGCAGTGGTGGCGGTAGTGGTAGCGGTTGTCGCTGTGGTAGTAGTAGGAGTACTAGCACTTACAGGGTAGGAGTGGGAGTACAACTAGTAGTAATATTGCCGTTGCAAGAGTGAGCGCAGTTTTGTTTGGTCCCAACACTCTCCCCCCCACAGTTGTCGTGCGGGGCTCTCGGGATATATACCTGTAGCTTGGGCTGCAATAATACTACCGTGCGTCCTGGAGTGGCGGCTTTCCTGCTGTTGCTGTTGCAGCTCTGGCCTCCGCGCCGTCTTGTCGCTGATCCTGCCGATGCTGGGCCTCCTGCTGCTGTTGCTGCTGCCTAGTGTTACTGCAGCGGTTGCAGCTGCCATTCTGAAAAACGTAGTACGGGGGCTGCTTTGGTGTGTAACTTCCTGTACGGGTCTGAATAATGCACCTCCATTCGTATCAACCGTATCACAAACTTTTCAGGCGCTCCTCGCCTTTGTCACCAGTGTCCTGGCACCTCAAGAGAAGCGGAAAGGGCCGTGCTGCTACTTCAATGTCTTCACAGCAAGGGCGATACCACCGCCTCTCTCCCTCGGGCCTTACTTGAAACCTGCAGGCCTGCGCCGCGCTTCGATTAACAGAATAGCTTTTTTGGGACTACTACTTTTGCTGGCAAATGTTTATTCAAGCGCCTATGAATGAATGTATATATATATATATGTTTATATATACAGTCTCGTGGTGAGTAGTCCCAGAGTAGAAGCTGCTGGTGGTTAGGGGAGGCAGTACTCCTTGTTTTTCGTTGTGTTGCTTTCGGATAGCAGGTCTACTTGGTTAGGGGAGGCAGTACTCCTTGTTTTTTGTTGTGTTGCTTTCGGATAGCAGGTCTACTCTGACCTGTAAAACTGCTCGTACAGGACCACTGCTACCACCGCACTACTCTTCCGGCCAAGACTACCACTTCAGCTACTAACATCGCCGGGTATATAGGACTTCTTACTACCACTCTGAATACTGTACAACTGTGGTTACACTACTAGAACGAAAAATAATGTGACCATAATCACCTGGTAACACCAGGAACAAGGCGACCTCGATGCTTGTTGTGGTGTGCGTCACCCCCAGTAATCAAAGAGTTGCTAGTAGCTCTTCTCTCACTGTCGCTACTTCTAATACACAAACCGTCACCCTAGCCGGTGCGTATTGCTCTCGCGACCCACCAGGTCCCAGGGCTTTCGAATGATTTCCGTTGTGGACGATGCGAAACATCACACTTAATGCTGCTGATTAATATCACCTGATATGGTACACTGGTGGAGTTTATCGAGTCATTTCACTTGGAGCCTCTGTGGAAGGACACACTGCTCAGACCTCATTCCTTGGAGGGTGTACCCATCTCGACCTTGCATTGAATACTATAATGTGTTGGTGGAGCACGCTGCTACCACCAGCCCTCCTCTCGGCGCGAAGGAGTCTCCAGGCCTCTGTCGTATGGCAGCAACACTGTATGAGCATCACCTCTACACATAGTCATTGAACAGCGCCTGTAAAAGCTATGTCGCTTGCTGTCTTACTAGGAAGAACAGCACACCACACCAAGCACGGAAAGGCCTTGTACCTGGTGTTACCATCCGTGCTGTGCATAGAACGAAGGCGGCACGAGACAACACATCTAGCTGGAAAGGCACCCAGGTGGTCGTGAGCCCTGATTCCTACAGCACTTCCACTCTGTACACTATTGATTTCATGGGAGACACCACATCATACACAGCGAGGACGTGATCCTCGTCCCCACCCGTCTGCCTTGAGGAAACAAGTTAGTCAGCCCTCCACCTCCTCCTCCATGCAGTCGTACTGGTAGTGTTCGAGCCGTGGAGGGATGCTTCGGCAGAATTTAATGTTTGCTAGCATCTCACAGGCCCTTATCGTCTTTCAGTCTTTCTGTACATATGTCTCTCAATCATTGTGAAACATATCGGGTGTAGTCGCTGTACACTACTTCTAGAGAGCGCGTCCCGTACACTGGGTTGTATTTGTCATGAGTAGGGCGGTAATGTCTGTCTAAAGTAATTTTCGAAGTCGCCGCCTTGGTGTTTTTGTCGTACAGTGTCCCTTGGCCTCGTAAAAATTAGTAAAATTACCTGAGTAGAATGGCTGTCTTGCAGTAGCCCTCGTCGTCGTTAGATTGCGCGTGTCTGTGTTTGGCTCGGGGGCTGCCGTGGTACACTCTTCTGCAAGCGTGCATCTCAGTCACTTAACTGGGTTCGTGGTATTCGCATGTGGGAGCCGACGCCCGCATCTCTTGTGGCCAGATTGCTTGAAAGTGATCTCAGCACTTCTGGCTTTTCGGCTGTCCATGTCTCATCGCTGGCATGGACAGATCTCTCCTTGTTGCTTACGAGTCTTATAAGTATGTATATATATATACATATTCATATATACATATTTATATGTGTATATATGTTAAAGTGGTGCACAGCAAGCCGTGTGTCTGCTCCGCATGTTTATCTACAAATGGCTAGCAGGCATCGAATGCGTCCGAGAGGTCAGAAGAGTGGTGATGGCTAAACATCTTCCGCCCACGGCTAGACACAAAAAAGTGACCATACGGTGTATGTGGGACATACCGACACGCCGATAAAAGCGGTTACTATAACACACCAACTGCGAGCGGCTATGCATGGAAGAGCCATTACCCATCAGCGGGCGTTGAGAAGCAGAGAGGGGTAATAAATCATGGACGAGATGCCGACGATTATGCACAGTGCCCCCGGTCTCGAATAATGCCGAGTCGCCATAAGTCTGTGTAGTAGACCTGCTGTCCACCGCTATTCATGCTGAACATTGCTCCGATAGGGCCAACAAACCGAAAGAGTGCTGAACCTCTTGTACGTGCGACCCGGTGTGGGCGACAGTATGGCGTGGGAAAGTGTTGAATGGTGGCAAAGTGCCCAACGCGCATTATACCATGTAGTTTTGAACTTCATCTGGAGTCGTGCGCTAACCACACAGGCACTGGCGGACAGCCCGATATCTATTTGGTGGATGGCATTTGAAACGGGGCGCGCACTGGCTTCTGGCGGCGAGAACAAGAGAGATTTTTTCGCCCAAGACGCCAGGATGGGTAGGTATGCTTGAGACAGAATTGATTGCAACCTAGGTGAGTACTGGGAAGTTCCGATCCTTACGTGGCTAGCTTAAACCAGAAAAATATAAAGTGTCACGTCACAAATGATTTCTGTTATGTAAATGCGGGGAAGAGGCGCTCCACCAGTGTGCATATTTGCGTATGAGAAGAAGACTTTTACGAGGGCGGCTACCGAGGATTTTTGCACTAGGGATGGTTTTAGGTGTTCAGCGGATGAAGAGGGCTACAGCGTAGGTGTACTTCTGTTGACGAATGCCCGATAATGCCGTATCGTAGGAGACGTGCAGCTGAGTGGATGCTGGAAGTATCAGAGCAGTGTTGAATATCTATATTTCAGAGAACCGAATGGCGTCTGTGTCTACCGGTAGTCACATGGGACAGACAACTGTTGCTCTATCTTCCCCTGGCCGCCTTGTTTCCGAGTTACTTCTGACGAAAAGCTGCTTAGGGAGGTGTAATCATTTTTGCTCTCGCTTAAAAGAGTGTGTGTACCAGAAACACGAACGGAAACTACAGGAAGAAAGATGCGTCACCCGCGTCGCTGCTAGCAGCAAAAGGGGATGCTTCCGATTTAGGCGTTTTTCCCTGCTTCAAATTTCATCAGAACACCGTATCGCCGCTGAAAATAAGGCGCAACCGTCTGCGCCCAACATGGCTGTCGCGTAGCCGCTTCTGCCGCTCAGCCTCCTCTAGGTGCGACCCCCCTCGTAAGTCTTTCATTTAATATTATTATTGTTAGCAAAACTGCAGACCATTTTCCTGGTGCGTTCGTGGGCACATTGAGTGTGAGGACGGTCACTCGAAAAAAGTGCACACATAGCCTAAAATAGACACTCACTCTTCCTCAATCTTTTTTGAGCCCCTTTTGACTGATATCCTTTCGCTCATATGCACATCACGGGCAGCCAAGCCGGGTGACACACGACTGAGTGATCTACTCGGACAATGTCACTCGTGTCCTGTAGATCACGTCTCAGTACCTAGTGTAACACGGCCGCAATGGGTAGTCACATGTGTGCTCCATCGTTATCACGCAGAACATCCTGGCTATCTTGAGTGGCACATACAGGCGGACAGCTGGTGCGTATCCGAATTCCTGCGTACACTGTGTTTCTGATGACTGTGGCAATAGCCGGACTTACGTGAGAGGCAGTGACGGCGTACCACTGGAGCGGTACACGTTGAATCGCCCTCCGGCAGCACAGAGCCCTCGCAGGGAAAGTGGAATGTGATAGTTGGTGTGTGACAAGAAGTCTTACTGGCCAGCGTGACGTATCATATCAGCAGCAGTTTCGTCCGCAAGGACTTCCTCGGGCTAGTCTGCCCCTTCTCTCGTCTTGCTCATATCCAAAGCCGCCCACTACACAGGGAGGTGTTTGGGAACACGCAGAAAGCGCTCCTTATCAAGAGAGACCGTAACACGGCGCGCCGTCATCGAGTCTGATTGTGGTGTGGAATTTCGCGAGCACGTGCTTCGTGGTTGCAGCGTCTTTAAGGAGGGGCACACAAGCTGGTGCGGCTTCGCTTTAATCATATCGCAGCTACGAGACAAAAACCTCATTCAAAAGTGGTTCTTCAGTATTACTGCATAGCCAGGTTTCTGTACGTGTCAGTGCATTGAAGGATCGACGCTTCTCGTTAATCCAAGAGCGCACGCATGAGAAAGTATAGACTTCAGCGTGCAGTGTACCCTCTGTCCTGCCGGCTTGTGGTCACGCGGCAGCTTGGCTACATGGTTTGAAGTTGAAAGGTATCTAATAATGTATCGCGTCGATACTAGCTTATTTGAATCAGGCCTGACAGCTGAAGGGGTCTTCAAGTGCATACGTATGCACGCTTCTAGTGAAGTGCACACCCATATCTAGTTAGTAGCACAAGGTTTGTTCTGTCGGAAGGTCATGGGCTACAAACGCGCGGATGAGTCGAATACGGTCGCGCACCTACGAACAGCTACTGTCGCGACGGCGCGCTTTGTGTGGCAAACTTTCCCTACTTTTTGTCGCGGTGTTTCGACTCCAACACAACGGGGTAAAGCACTACATAAAACTGTTCCTCTGGTAAGCACACCACCTTGTGGTGCAGGCCCGCGGCTATGACATGGTCTCTAACAGAAAGGAGGGACATCGACTCAGTAAGAGCTAGGGTTAGGTGGTGCAGGCCCGCGGCTATGACATCGTTTATAACAGAAAGGAGGGACATCGACTCAGTAAGAGCTAGGGTGAGGCTGGGCCTTTTCCTCTTACTGGAGTATGTGCGCGCACGTTCTCTTGCAGGAAATGAACTTTTCTCTGGCTTCAGTACACATCATAAGCCCTTTTAATACACAGTACGTAGGCAGCCGGAACGCGTTTACTGAAAACGTCGCTCTGTTGCCAGTTGATAACAAAGCGTCGTACATGCACAACTGGAATTTTCAAGAAACGAAGAGCAGACAGGCGAGCGCGCAAGGGTAAGTGTAGAAAATGCAGATACGCTCCCAGTCCCTCTCAAGCTTTACCAACGTGTTGCTGCACGAAACGGTTATCTCGGAATACCCTGTTGCTTCTTGCCACTTTAGCTTCGGCCGCGGCACTTAGACAGAGGGTGACCCCTCTTGCCAAACTCAACCACTCAGACACACTCTCTACGTGCGAGGCACAAAAAAGCGAAGATGCACTGGAGACGCCTTGTAATGTTCAATAACGATATGGGCAGCCGCCGTACGAGTACCTTTGAGCGACGATGAGACTGCATACAAACCGCAGGGATTTATAAGCGTCTACATCTGAGCAAGCACAGCATAACGTGTCAGAGGAGAGCGCAGTATCCCACGTAGATCTCAATGCTTAAGTCGGCGGGACCATCCATCAGGAAGCATCACGAGGGACGAGGCTACGTGATCGTAAGCGATCGGGAGGGCACATCTGTAACGCAGCTCAGCAGAAAGCCCGTTACTAGAGCTAACGTGTAAAGGAGGGTGATGGATAGTGGTTAGGATGCTACGGCCTCAGTGATCGTGGAGTCCAACGAAACACATACAAGTGTCCGTGGAGTGTGAGCACCACTTCTACTGGCGTTTTTCACGCTGACGAGTACCATTTCGTTTTTGTAGGGGTGCGTCCTGCTCCACTCGCGTAAGCTGAGTAAACGACGGATGCGATTAGGATACCCCTTATCTTGCTGGCTTGCCACCTAAGCTGGCAATGCACGTAGGCACCTGGCGACGTGTCATGTGTTTTCTCCACCAGTGAGGAAGTACTGTGACATACCATCCGCAGACAGACAAGCAATACACTACGGAACACCAACTGAGTCATAAGTGAAAACTTGGCGGCAACGACTCATGCACTAACGTTTGCCATGCACGCGCACCATCAGAAGACCTGTTTCAAAACTGTCTATGCCATTATTTTTTTCGTCCGTCTTATTCGGGACTAGGGAATCAGCGGGGACCTCTACAAGCACAGCTGTCTCTTAGAATAGCGCCTTCTTTCGGCTACGTAGAGCAAATGCGCTAGAATCTCTGCCTGTACCTCCTGCCCCAAAATCCCTCCCCCCCATATACGTGTACGCATGGGTCTGCCCGAGTGGCAATTGAGCTGGGGGTCACCAGGCAGCATTATGTAGAGCGAGTAGGCATTTGTACACGTACTGCTCCTTTTTCTGTCTCGTCTAAGGATAAGGAAACAGAGGCGAACGACTGTGCGTCTGTGTGGTGGTCAACCGATGAATACATGGTGGTGGGCGCTGGGCTGTGCTGGTTAGCTTCCTCAGAAGGTAGAAGTAATTCAATTGGTGATGCTACAGCTGCCACGGTGCGTGAGATAGTATCGACTGCGATTAATGTATGACTTCGTTCAGAGGGCACCAGTGGGTGGCTCAAATCTAGCGAACCGACATTTGTCACCCGCAGGGTGTTAGGGAGCGTCGAGCTCTCTGTTGTATAGCTGCGCTCGCAGAGAAAGCCTGAAGGCTCCCAAGCCTGGGGGAAGCTGCGCCTGACTCTGCTGTTCTGTCTCGGGTTCTCGATTGTAACTCCCCTGATGTTCGTGAAAAGAGGAGCTGTTTCTTGTGCCGTCGAAGGTGCCGTCTGGTAGACTTCCGCTTACACCTGCGAGTACAGCTGTGTTCTCTGCAAAGCAGCGGCACACTCTCTTTCAGATACAATTTCGAGACCTTAAATCGCCGATTGTGCAGAATAGCGCAATGTGAAGGCAGCGGCTGAGCATCTCTTGACAAAGCAGGCTCTCGGGCGTTTGCTCAGACTAGCTGTATCCGTCGTAGGCTGTAGCCTATTCAGAGACACTTGTTACTGGCGCAACCGTCACTTTATCGATCCACATGAATCTGTGCGCTGCGTCAGACACGCTTATCACTTATAAAGAAAAAGGCGCAGAATCCGGACGGAATTCCGGTGAATTATGGGCAGCGTGGGTGCTCATGATAATGAGTACGTGCATCCAGGTGGTTCGCTCATTCAAGGCACGAAAGTATGGTGCTTCAGCCAGTATGATGTGAACCCTTCCTTCTCTTTTTGCTGGATACGAACGCAACCAAAACGAGTTACCTACACTTGTTTCTTAGCTCCACATTGGACCATATATTCACATGCCGACACGACGGGCGGAGGATACGCATGCATCCGAAAAGCAAAATGACACGATCTACGCGTACAGACGTCAACTTGTCGGGAGACTTTCGCTTTCTTTGTGCACGCCACCCTGCGTCGCGCCTTCGCAGTGCTTTCAAATCAGCACCAAGCCGGCAAACTGTATTTACTCAAAGCATATATCATATGCTTGCCCGCTGGGGGATGTCTGCTCTGGCACGGAGGACCCTTGCCAGGGCTGCTCAGAGTCCAAGTGAAGATCAAACGTGCCGGAAGTGTGCATGAATACTGACGAAGAATCACCGACAGGTATGACAGTGCAAGCACGCATGTGTAAAAAGCTTTGCGTAGCCTGTAGCCTTATGTTAGCATGCGACTACCAGCCCCTACCGTAGAGAATAATAGGAAACCTTTGGACTACTTTCCTGCAGTAGTCTTGTCCGCCTGTACTAAGTGTCCGCTCTTGCCGTGCCACTACCGCCACGTGGACAAAAAACTCATGTGTATGGGTCTTACGTGTTCCATGTACCTGGATGCGGGTGTCTGGAGTCGTTCGTGCTGACAGTGGAGAGTGATTGTTTTGTTGTATCACCCTCTTCCTGTTGCTGCCCTTGATCTGACTGCTGCGAGGTCCTAGCAGCACAAGACGCTTTGACGGTTTTCGCGGCCGCAGCAACGACAACGACATGGGAGGAAGGCACGGTCGAACGAACTGAAATGGCGGGCGTATTGCTTGCCGCCCTACAAACTGCGGGCAGCCTCCCGGTAGCAGGCGCTGGTGCATCCCCAGGCAGTCTTTCTGCCCGAGAACGGGGAGCTACTGCAACGGGGGAGCTAGACGCTCGTCCGTGAGGTGAAATATTTCGTTCGGCATATCCTGGCGCTGTTTGCCGCTGGGTGTCTCCTTTTTCCTGTTTATAGTTGGTTTTGCTTCGCTCTTGAGCTGTAGGATCAGATGTGACAGCTTGACGCCCTGCGAAGTGCTCTGTTGGCACTTTCCCTCGCTGAGATAAAGGAAACTGTGGGTGCTTGATTTGTCCGGTGCTGGCGGGCTTCCCATTTGTTTTGTCTGCTTCAGAACAGAGGACGTCCGCTTCTCTTTGGTGCTTGAAAGGGCGGCCCTTTCCCCCACCAGCTTGCACTTCATGGATTCTGGGTGTGTTGAGACGAGAAAGACCCAGAGGAGCAGTATGTACACGTTCCTCGTGCGACTCAGCCGAGCGTGAGTGCGGCTCACCAAAGCCTGCTACCCGAAGTGGGCTTTTCGGTGATGTACACCTCAGGTTCGCTGTCTCAGGTGGAAGTGCAGAAGCCAGGCAGGATAAGGAATCGGATGACGAAGCGGCCTTGCTCAACGGCTTGTTTTTGGTTTCAGGTGCCTCGCGCAGCCCCAAGGGACTGCGAGCGCCGTGCTGCTTCTGCTCCGGCTGCTCCTGCTGAAGCAGACGCACTGCGCGTGACGAGGGAGTTGTAGACGGAGTGTATCTTTCCTGGACTGTACTGGAGAATCCCACGCGACATTGTCCCGTGAAATCACTCCACCTTCATCTGACGAGTCTTTCCGTCGAGCAACAGAGGAAACTCCAAAGCCCGTTTCGTCCGGAACAAATGTTATAAGGTTTCGTTGGGTCATCGCATCCACCAGCACACGGGTAAGCCATTCTGCTTCTTCCGCTTGCAGACTGTACGCGCGGCAAAAGCTGCGGGCCTGCAACATGGGCATCGAAGGTCGTGTTTCAGTTTTCTTGTAGTCTCGGAGCACGAGTTAATAGCACTCACATATCAGCCAGAGGACAATGAAATCGCCTTATGATGGGGTGTATGTGGATAATTACGCATATATATGTCATAAACGTACACACATGCGTGCCCCTTGGTGCCGGTAAGCAGGCACGCTCAGCTGGGGGAAGACCTTTAATGCCAGATTTTCAGTGGGAATGGCACGCGTAGAAAAAGCACTGCACAGATGGGTGCTGGTACGTATGAAAAAAACAGACTCTCAATTTGCATCTACGGCTTTTCCGGCATTCAGCAAACCGGCGTGGGGTTGTATCAGTTCGCTTAAGGACGTCAGCCCAAGCTGGAGACGAGGTAGAACCTACCACCAAACGAGGGTCTTCTCCTTCTCTAACTGACATTCTGCCCTTTTTGCCTTTTCCCACTTCCACGGTCATCGTGAATACTTCTGCGGCAAGCTGCACCTTGTAGCGGCCCTCCTGGAAGCTGAAGGGCTGCGGCTTTGTGTTCCTCCGACGTGTATTGATTCCTCTGGCAGAAGCAGAGGGATCTCTGCAAAGACGAGCAGCGATGCACAAGGCTAGTTATAGGTCGTACTCTCCGGCTCCGTTCATACCTTGCTGTACTCGTCGAGGGCTACTTGTTATGACGTAAACTTTGTTTTCATTAGAGTTCACCTTTCGAAAGGATCCGCACGAAGGGACTTGTGGTAGGTGCATCAGAAACTCTTACGCTTGCGTTCATGTGATGCACCGACAATAGTGGCAAAGCGACTTCAGGCGTTTCAGTCCGGATACGAAGGTACGATCGCTGCCGCACCGCCTGCTCGCGACGCTTTTCTATCAGTGCAGCCGTAACTTCGTGTGAGCAAATAAGCACGTTGGAGCCTAGTACAGCAGACGAAGGACACGCTCGCCTCTTTTCGTGCACCAAGCTGCAGTGGAGAAGCCATACATCCCGTTGCACGTAGAGACGTTTTTACTTCTCAGAGTGGCTGGGATATGGCTGACGGCAGGCAAGACGCAGGCTTTCTTACGTGGCCACTACCTTCCAGCGAGTCAGGGCTCAATGACATGTGTGTCATACCCTGTGTATATGCTGTACTCGTACCTGTTCTCTTGTAAGCGAAGAATCTGCTCTCTTTTTTCAGCTGCCTTTCGCATACGAGATACAGTCGAGATATATCCGGGAGGATCTGTCGCCTTTTCAGAATGTCTACAAGTAATTCATGGCCAGACATGCTACACCATTTCGTGCAAGGAGACACGTCTCCCGACCAGGCGTGTGAGCGTAGGAACAATCTTTGTTTATGTATGTATCCAGCTCTAGATTTGAAATCAATTTTGAAAGTGCACAAATGTAGTCAGTGGCGCACTGGACTCGTCGACGTTTCTACACAGGTAGATATAGCTTTCTCGGATGCAACGACTGTTCGCGCTGACACTTCCGTTTGCTCAACGATTCTGAGGTGCAACAACCTTTTATCGGCTGCATCACATTGCCGCCAGTGTAAGCCAGGTCATTCACAAAGTGACCTGGGAGGCCACGGACGCAGCCACAGGTGGCTTTCATCATAATTACGTCAATACTACGCTGAGACGCACATCTGCAATGACACATCAGTCAGTAGATAGACAAATCCAGATACAAGTCACGTCTTCCTGCATGTTGTGGGTGCTTGAATACACCAGCATGCACACAGAAAGTGATATTTTTACGACGTCTAATCCTTTACCTCTATTCGCTCTGTCTGCTTACAACATGAGAGGAGTATAAGCGCACGGATAATTTCCGAGGGCTTGACGTGGTCTTACCCTTGGATCATGTGTAGCTCGCCCCCTGTGAGACCCGTTTACACCTAGCAGTTTACACTAGCTGTACAGGCTCAAGTCTCGCTAGTCTACACATCCTTGCTGCCCTTTTGGCGTAGATACAGCTACAAGCTGCTGTATTCGGGAAAGGCTAGTTGAAGATTGAAGACGCCATGCAAACAGAACCAAATAATGTCTTGATGCTGCTTCGTTATAACTAGCGCGATACTCATGTACTAAACGGCTTGAATCTGCCCGTAAGCAAGCAGTAACACTCACGCTGAAATATTAGCGAGGTTCACGCGGAAACGAAGCGGGTCAGCGATGTCCATCATATGTACTCCGTACACTTACGGCGATTTTTGGCTGGGCCTGCGCACATTTGGTGCGAACGTGCATTCCTGCAGCTCAGCCTCGTCCTGCAAGGCCTTGATGAGTTTTATTGCTTCCTCTTGCTTTTCAATGTGTTTCTGCCCTTCAAAGTATAGTGCGTCCCATCGGTTCATGCGCTGTCTTGCATCGCAGCTCCACCCGTGTCTACTTCTAGCAGCCGTATTGTTGGAATGACCGGATGTGCTCCCTCCATTCTCCAGCGTCTTGCTCTCCCCTGTGCGTCTGATGTTCTGCTGACGCATCGCGGACAAACAGCATGGCCATAGGAGTGTGCTGACACACACGAGTGGACGCTGGGCGAATCCTTTTTCACCAGGTACTAGCGTGTCTACGCTGTGCACTGGTCAATGATGTGTACGAGCTGAAACTTTCTTACATACACCCCTGCATCAACGGATGTACATCGATGAGTTTAGTGAAGCTTTCGCTGATTCAGCGTGTTCCTTCGCAAAATCATCCTGGGACTGTACTGGAGACCAACACTTCAGATGCTCTGCTCGCGTGGGCAATCGCGTACACGTCAATGCCTATTTCCTCATAGCTAAGCTGTTTTTATGAGGAAAAACTTGCTGCGGCGATTTTATTGACATGCGAGTCACAGAACAAGGGTTTTTCTTCGCATTTTCACGTGTTTGTAAGAGGAATGCGACGGCGGAATGCAGCATGGTGCTGTGTTTTAGAGAGAGGACAGCAGTGTGGCACGCGTCCACAGACGAAAACGTGTGTAAGACTGCCTATGAGGAGTAGCCCGCCTGTCACCTTTCACCGCTGTTGCAACACAGGTAAAGCTCTTAACTGTATTTACAGACCGACGGAAAGGGCATGCGCACCAGGGCTTGGTATACTCCGCCACGCACACTGCCGAGGGCTTAGTGTCACCCACAGAAACACGCGTGCCTTGGTGACATTGCTGCATCAGGTTGAGGTAGCAAGATACGTCTTAACATCTCTGGAAAAAAAAAGCCGTCCTTCGCAGCTCCTTCAGAGTGCACCGGCTGACGTTGACACTTACCGAAAGCGTTGACCAAGTCAGGTGCGATTCGCTAAGATCCCTCGTGGAGCAAGAGTAAAAGCTCTTGAGCGGTTTTATCTTTGGGTGAAATGTGCAGTCTCGGAGCTCTTCTTCAGCGTGTTCGGCCCGAAGCTTCTGTTTCACGGCCTCAACAGCATGAGCTGCAATGACACATGAGAGCGTACAGCTGAACCATATGGGTAGCTCACTTGCTTACCTTTAGTTTTGCGGCTTCATGTCCATCCTCAAGCAGCTGGAAGCATGTTTAATTAGAGGGAGACAGGGACTGACACGCTTTCACTTTTCAGTTCCCCCGGTTTCACGGCAGTGGTACAGATAAGTCGCAGTGTGGTGAAGCTCATATACAGTACCTACATAGGAACTAATCTTCTTAACCTCCTCGCTGTACATACGAGGAGACACTTTTATACCGCCCTCCTCTACTACACTGCTGGACCCATCAGATCAAGTTCAGAAAAAGACTCGCTTCGAGCTGTATACGAGCGATATATCTGGGCTCTTCAGCCGTGTGGGCAACTGCTGATGTACACATCCGTTTTTGCGACCTTGCCGCTGAGCCTTAATAGCCTCCTTCGAAATATCAAAGCCTCCTTGATTTAAATGAAATATATTGATATTTGCGAAAACGCCAGAGAGGGTTTATACGTATGAAACGAGTCAGTTATACCAGGAGGAGGCCTTCCATGCAACGAAGCCGCCGCCCCCCCTGAGAATGATCGTTTAGGAGCAGCGTCAGGTGCTCAGGTACGCATGCGTTTTCTTCAGCTATTGTACATCAGACTTGAAAGGCCACGGATACTAACGGCCACGCCCTTGCCAAAGCTGAGCTACGTGAACTATGAGGGGGGGATCTCGGACGCTGGATATACACACTACCCGGTATTCGTCTCTAAATGCACGCGCCTCTCAATCCTACGTGAGTTTGCGTTCATACATATGTGCATATATTAAGAGTCAACAGAGTTTTGAGGAAGAAGAGAGGCCTTGAACAAAGAAGACGAAGGATGCAGTACAGGCTGAAGGTACATAGGCTTTACACATGCAGGATACGGCTCACCGTATGCTACCAGGCGATCAGGCAAGCTCAACGGCCCATGTTTTTTAAGAGCTTTAGCCCTGTTCTTTGTTGCAATTATTTCACTTTGAGGGTCAATACGAGGGTGAAAGGTAGCTTCTTCCATGGCGTCCAGCACTGCCTCAGTGAGGTCTAAAGTCAGTCCGCATATTACATTAAGCAGACTCGACGCAAAGAGAGTCAGCATCCACCGGCACCACTGCGCAACCACACTCAGTCCCCTTTACATCAAATACTATAGAAGTAGTGACCACCAGGCAGAGCCTACTGATCCTCAAAATGCCATACTTGAGTCTTAGAAGCGTCGGCCGCCACTGTTTCAGATCATGCCAATGTCGATGTTGTGCTGTATTCGAAAGAGCCTTACGCCAACGGAAACCCAGTGGAATGCTTTCGTGAAGGCACGAAGAAAAACTCTTAACGACACCAGCGCCTAGTCACGGGTCCCAGCAGCACGTGTGCGACGCCGCCCTCGACGGTCAGAGGTGCTCCTGCAGTTGCGTTGTTCTCAGGCCATGCGAAGGTGGAGTATTGGAAGCAGTGTGGTGGCGAAGAACAGCATGCATTACATGCTTCTGACGGACAACACGGGGAATGAGCTATACTCTGTCTTGTTCTACCGCTTATTCGTATGCGGCTGACCTCTGCCTGGAGTACAGCTTCGCCAGTGCGCGTAGATATTCAAGCGGACGGACTGGATGTATCTCTACTCACAAAACTGCCCACAACGTGCAGACGGGCGTTGGACAGGAGATTTTGGTATGGGGTGAATTCGAGTTGGCACACGTATACCAAGTCTCTACACACGGATGTGCTCCCACCTTGACATCTTTTTCAACGACGGATGTGCACCGGCCTGCATCTAGTCTGATAAATTTATTAGGCATAACTACCCAGACTGAAGGGTCGGAAGCGTACAGAATTACTGCTATACCGCCAGATTTGCAGGGTATACGCACACACGCACAGAAGGGCCGCGGCCACCCAGACGCAGGCGGCCAGCGTGTAATTGTCGACGTACACAAATTAGTACAAAGAGAGTAGTGGATGAAAGCTCTCTGGCAGTCTTTTTCTAGCTCTCCGCGACTTTTTGCATATGTTTGAGCCTGTGCAATGTCTGTGGCAGACCCTACCCACCTGCATATCTAGCAATCTCGGGACTCGTACGTACTTCTGTTCCGGGAGAAGCGTGCACGCCTATGCTAATACCCAGTAGCGAAGGTGACGACTAGAGGCGTGTCGATCATTCGTACACGGAGGCACGTTTCCTGAGCACCGCTGTCCTGCTGAGAAAGTGACTATCTACAAATCCCACTGTATCCCAGCGGTAACAACGCGTTACTGACCAAGGCCGGGAGTTGCCCTTCTTACTCACCAGTGGGACAGAGAACTGATTCTCGCTTTCTTTCTCTCGTAATCAACAGGAAACCAAAGGTCCGGATCAGACGACTCATCTCCTTGTCAAGTTGCTGCAGTAACTGAAGGTAAAAGCAAAATAGGGGCTGCCTGCATACATGCATATTGTCGGGCGAAATTCCGTGTGAAATGTTTGTGCTTCCCTGTATAATGGTGCCATTATTAGAAGTCGGTACCACCTCGTTATCCTTCTGCCGCACGATGGGAGCATGAAAGTGTTTATGATAAACTTATTCTGCCCGGTCGGAGCGCACAAGTAGCTCTCGAATCACTACATATGAGGAAAAACCGACATATCTGTGCATCGGTCACCTGCAAACGGGCACACTGTCATGCCCCGCCAGGAAGCCCATATTCAGCATGAGTGCAACGCTAGATGCGTCTGGAACTAAGATTTTGAGGTGCTCATGCACACAGCACCTGACACCCCGAGCGTGCAAATACACGACGCTGGAGGGGCACATCCACCTTGCCGCTACTCTCTGTGCGCAACTTCGGGAGACCACACAGGTGTCAAAAGACGCAGTCTTTGTGGTAAAAGAAATACCCAGATATACATGTATACCTATATAGGTACGACTTAAAGAACATGTGTATATAAACGTATGTTCGCTCATACAGGCTACGCCGGTAG
>NW_026701609.1:0-147099 GCF_030435755.1 Ochotona princeps
ATTTGTTCTCCCACTAGAACTCACACATCAGGCTTCCAAGCAGCTCTCAAGGAAACTCAGTTTTCACACTCTATGCTTAGTGCCCTTTGAGTGCCTAGGACTGATGTGAAGCTTCGTCAGCATCCCACACAAACGAATGCTCCACATGCGGGTTTCACATGCACCAACTCCACATTCACAGGCAACTTCAGCGCCACAGCCGTTTTCAGATAGCCCTCAAAGCAAAGGCTCTAGACGCAAATATTGGTGTGAGAGCTAATTCAATCAAGGAAACACTGCATGTTGGTGAAGGGCATATTGAAGAAGGATCAGCCGAGTGATTCTTGTGGGAGAACAACTCCATTTAGCTCACTAACTTCACACACCATCAGGCTTCCAAGCAGCTCTTAAGAAACTCAGTTTTCACACTCTATGCTTAGTGCCCTTTGAGTGCATTATCTAGGAATGAACCTGGTAGAGCATCCCACACAAACGAATGCTCCACATGCGGGTTTCACATGCCACCACTCCACATTCACAGGCAACTTCAGCGCACAGCCGTTTTCAGATAGCCCTCAATGCAAAGGTTCTAGACACAAATATTGGTGTGAGAGCTAATTCAATCAAGGAAACACTGCATGTTGGTGAAGGGCGTATTGAAGAAGAATCAGCGAGTGGTTCTTGTGGGAGAACAACTCCATTTGGCTCACTAACTTCACACACCATCAGGCTTCAAGCAGCTCTCAAGGAACTCAGTTTTCACACTCTATGCTTAGTGCCCTTTGAGTGCATTATCTAGGAATGAACCTGGTAGAGCATCCCACACAAACGAATGCTCCACATGCGGGTTTCACATGCCACCAACTCCACATTCACAGGCAACTTCAGCGCCACAGCCGTTTTCAGATAGCCCTCAATGCAAAGGCTCTAGACGCAAATATTGGTGTGAGAGCTAATTCAATCAAGGAAACACTGCATGTTGGTGAAGGGCATATTGAAGAAGAATCAGCAGAGTGGTTCTTGTGGGAGAACAACTCCATTTGGCTCAGTAACTTCACACACCATCAGGCTTCCAAGCAGCTCTCAAGGAAACTCAGTTTTCACACTATATGCTTAGTGCTCTTTGTGTGCCTAGGACTGAAATGAAGCTTGGTCAGCATCCCACACATACGAATGCTCCACATGCGGGTTTCACATGCCACCAACTCCACATTCTCAGGCAACTTCAGCGCCACAGCCGTTTTCAGATAGCCCTCAATGCAAAGGCTCTAGACGCAAATATTGGTGTGAGAGCTAATTCAATCAAGGAAACACTGCATGTTGGTGAAGGGCATATTGAGAAGAATCAGCAGAGTGGTTCTTGTGGGAGAACAACTCCATTTGGCTCACTAACTTCACACACCATCAGGCTTCCAAGCAGCTCTTAAGGAAACTCAGTTTTCACACTCTATGCTTAGTGCCCTTTGTATGGCTAGGACTGAAATGAACCTGGTAGAGCATCCCACACAAACGAATGCTCCACATGCGGGTTTCACATGCCACCAACTCCACATTCACAGGCAACTTCAGCGCCACAGTCGTTTTCAGATAGCCCTCAATGCAAAGGCTCTAGACGCAAATATTGGTGTGAGAGCTAATTCAATCAAGGAAACACTGCATGTTGGTGAAGGGCATATTGAAGAAGGATCAGCCGAGTGGTTCTTGTGGGAGAACAACTCCATTTGGCTCACTAACTTCACACACCATCAGGCTTCCAAGCAGCTCTCAAGGAAACTCAGTTTTCACACTCTATGCTTAGTGCCCTTTGAGTGAATTATCTAGGAATGAACCTGGTAGAGCATCCCACATAACGAATGCTCCACATGCGGGTTTCACATGCCACCAACTCCACATTCACAGGCAACTTCAGAGCCACAGCCGTTTTCAGATAGCCCTCAAAGCAAAGGCTCTAGACGCAAATATTGGTGTGAGAGCTAATTCAATCAAGGAAACACTGCATGTTGGTGAAGGTCATATTGAAGAAGAATCAGCCGAGTGGTTCTTGTGGGAGAACAACTCCATTTGGCTCACTAACTTCACACACCATCAGGCTTCCAAGCAGCTCTCAAGGAAACTCAGTTTTCACACTCTATGCTTAGTGCCCTTTGAGTGCCTAGGACTGAAATGAAGCTTGGTCAGCATCCCACACAAACGAATGCTCACATGCGGGTTTCACATGCCACCAACTCCACATTCACAGGCAACTTCAGCGCCACAGCCGTTTTCAGATAGCCCTCAATGCAAAGGCTCTAGACGCAAATATTGGTGTGAGAGCTAATTCAATCAAGGAAACACTGCATGTTGGTGAAGGGCATATTGAAGAAGGATCAGCAGAGTGGTTCTTGTGGGAGAACAACTCCATTTGGCTCACTAACTTCACACACCATCAGGCTTCCAAGCAGCTCTCAAGGAAACTCAGTTTTCACACTCTATGCTTAGTGCCCTTTGAGTGCATTATCTAGGAATGAACCTGGTAGAGCATCCCACACAAACGAATGCTCCACATGCGGGTTTCACATGCCACCAACTCCACATTCTCAGGCAACTTCAGCGCCACAGCCGTTTTCAGATAGCCCTCAATGCAAAGGCTCTAGACGCAAATATTGGTGTGAGAGCTAATTCAATCAAGGAAACACTGCATGTTGGTGAAGGGCATATTGAAGAAGGATCAGCCGAGTGGTTCTTGTGGGAGAACAACTCCATTTGGCTCACTAACTTCACACACCATCAGGCTTCCAAGCAGCTCTCAAGGAAACTCAGTTTTCACACTCTATGCTTAGTTGTCTTTGTGTGCCTAGGACTGAAATGAACCTGGTAGAGCATCCCACACAACGAATGCTCCACATGCGGGTTTCACATGCCACCAACTCCACATTCACAGGCAACTTCAGCGCCACAGCCGTTTTCAGATAAGCCCTCAATGCAAAGGCTCCAGACGCAAATATTGGTGTGAGAGCTAATTCAATCAAGGAAACACTGCATGTTGGTGAAGGGCATATTGAGGAAGAATCAGCCGAGTGGTTCTTGTGGGAGAACAACTCCATTTGGCTCACTAACTTCACACACCATCAGGCTTCCAAGCAGCTCTCAAGGAAACTCAGTTTTCACACTATATGCTTAGTGCTCTTAGTGTGCCTAGGACTGAAATGAAGCTTGGTCAGCATCCCACACATACGAATGCTCCACATGCGGGTTTCACATGCCACCAACTCCACATTCTCAGGCAACTTCAGCGCCACAGCCGTTTTCAGATAGCCCTCAATGCAAAGGCTCTAGACGCAAATATTGGTGTGAGAGCTAATTCAATCAAGGAAACACTGCATGTTGGTGAAGGGCATATTGAAGAAGGATCAGCAGAGTGGTTCTTGTGGGAGAACAACTCATTTGGCTCACTAACTTCACACACCATCAGGCTTCCAAGCAGCTCTTAAGGAAACTCAGTTTTCACACTCTATGCTTAGTGAACTTTGTATGGCTAGGACTGAAATGAACCTGGTAGAGCATCCCACACAAACGAATGCTCCACATGCGGGTTTCACATGCCACCAACTCCACATTCACAGGCAACTTCATCGCCACAGCCGTTTTCAGATAGCCCTCAATGCAAAGGCTCTAGACGCAAATATTGGTGTGAGAGCTAATTCAATCAAGGAAACACTGCATGTTGGTGAAGGCATATTGAAGAAGGATCAGCTGAGTGGTTCTTGTGGGAGAACAACTCCATTTGGCTCACTAACTTCACACACATCAGGCTTCCAAGCAGCTCTCAAGGAAACTCAGTTTTCACACTCTATGCTTAGTGCCCTTTGAGTGCCTAGGACTGAAATGAAGCTTGGACAGCATCCCACATAAACGAATGCTCCACATGCGGGTATCACATGCCAGCAACTCCACATTCACAGGCAACTTCAGCGCACAGCCGTTTCAGATAGCCCTCAATGCAAAGGCTCTAGACGCAAATATTGGTGTGAGAGCTAATTCAATCAAGGAAACATTGCATGTTGGTGAAGGGCATATTGAAGAAGGATCAGGCCGAATGCTTCTTGTGGGAGAACAACTCCATTTGGCTCACTAACTTCACACACCATCAGGCTTCCAGCAGCTCTCAAGGAAACTCAGTTTTCACACTCTATGCTTAGTGCCCTTTGAGTGCATTATCTAGGAATGAACCTGGTAGAGCATCCAACACAAACGAATGCTCCACATGCGGGTTTCACATGCCACCAACTCACATTTACAGGCAACTTCAGCGCCACAGCCGTTTTCAGATAGCCCTCAATGCAAAGGCTCTAGACGCAAATATTGGTGTGAGAGCTAATTCAATCAAGGAAACACTGCATGTTGGTGAAGGGCATATTGAAAAAGAATCAGTTGAGTGGTTCTTGTGGGAGAACAACTCCATTTGGCTCACTAACTTCACACACCATCAGGCTTCCAAGCAGCTCTCAAGGAAACTCAGTTTTCACACTCTATGCTTAGTGCCCTTTGTATGGCTAGGACTGAAATGAACCTGGTAGAGCATCCCACACAAACGAATGCTCCACATGCGGGTTTCACATGCCACCAACTCCACATTCACAGGCAACTTCAGCGCCACAGCCATTTTCAGATAGCCTTCAATGCAAAGGCTCTAGACGCAAATATTGGTGTGAGAGCTAATTCAATCAAGGAAACACTGCATGTTGGTGAAGGGCATATTGAAGAAGGATCAGCCGAGTGGTTCTTGTGGGAGAACAACTCTATTTGCCTCACTAACTTCACACACATCAGGATTCCAAGCAGCTCTCAAGGAAACTCAGTTTTCACACTCTATGCTTAGTGCCCTTTGAGTGCATTATCTAGGAATGAACCTGGTAGAGCATCCCACACAAACGAATGCTCCACATGCGGGTTTCACATGCCACCAACTCCACATTCACAGGCAACTTCAGCGCACAGCCATTTTCAGATAGCCTTCAATGCCAAAGGCTCTAGACGCAAATATTGGTGTGAGAGCTAATTCAATCAAGGAAACACTGCATGTTGGTGAAGGGCATATTGAAGAAGGATCAGCCGAGTGGTTCTTGTGGGAGAACAACTCCATTTGGCTCACTAACGTCACACACCATCAGGCTTCCAAGCAGCTCTCAAGGAAACTCAGTTTTCACACTCTATGCTTAGTGCCCTTTGAGTGCATTATCTAGGAATGAACCTGGTAGAGCATTCCACACAAACGAATGCTCCACATGCGGGTTTCACATGCCACCAACTCCACATTCACAGGCAACTTCAGCGCCACAGCCGTTTTCAGATAGCCCTCAATGCAAAGGCTCTAGACGCAAATATTGGTGTGAGAGCTAATTCAATCAAGGAAACACTGCATGTTAGTGAAGGCATATTGAAGAAGAATCAGCAGAGTGGTTCTTGTGGGAGAACAACTCCATTTGGCTCACTAACTTCACACACCATCAGGCTTCCAAGCAGCTCTCAAGGAAACTCAGTTTTAACACTCTATGCTTAGTGCTCTTTGTGTGCCTAGGACTGAAAAGAAGCTTGGTCAGCATCCCACACAAACGAATGCTCCACATGCGGGTTTCACATGCCACCAACTCCACATTCACAGGCAACTTCAGCGCCACAGCCGTTTTCAGATAGCCCTCAAAGCAAAGGCTCCAGACGCAAATATTGGTGTGAGAGCTAATTCAATCAAGGAAACACTGCATGTTGGTGAAGGGGATATTGAAGAAGGATCAGCCGAGTGGTTCTTGTGGGAGAACAACTCCATTTGGCTCACTAACTTCGCACACCATCAGGCTTTCAAGCAGCTCTCAAGGAAACTCAGTTTTCACACTCTATGCTTAGTGAACTTTGTATGGCTAGGACTGAAATGACCTGGTAGAGCATCCCACACAAATGAATGCTCCACATGCGAGTTTCACATGCCACCAACTCCACATTCACAGGCAACTTCAGCGCCACAGCCGTTTTCAGATAGCCCTCAATGCAAAGGCTCTAGACGCAAATATTGGTGTGAGAGCTAATTCAATCAAGGAAACACTGCATGTTGGTGAAGGGCATATTGAAGAAGAATCAGTTGAGTGGTTCTTGTGGGAGAACACTCATTTGGCTCACTAACTTCACACACCATCAGGCTTCCAAGCAGCTCTCAAGGAAACTCAGTTTTCACAATCTATGTTTAGTGCCCTTTGAGTGCATTATCTAGGAATGAACCTGTAGAGCATCCCACACAAACGAATGCTCCACATGCGGGTTTCACATGCCACCAACTCCACATTCACAGGCAACTCAGCGCCACAGCCATTTTCAGATAGCCTTCAATGCAAAGGCTCTAGACGCAAATATTGGTGTGAGAGCTAATTCAATCAAGGAAACACTGCATGTTGGTGAAGGGCATATTGAAGAAGGATCAGCCGAGTGGTTCTTGTGGGAGAACAACTCTATTTGCCTCACTAACTTCACACACCATCAGGCTTCCAAGCAGCTCTCAAGGAAACTCAGTTTTCACACTCTATGCTTAGTGCCCTTTGAGTGCATTATCTAGGAATGAAACTGGTAGAGCATCCCACACAAACGAAGGCTCCACATGCGGGTTTCACATGCCACCAACTCCACATTCACAGGCAACTTCAGCACCATAGCCGTTTTCAGATAGCCCTCAAAGCAAAGCTCTAGACGCAAATATTGGTGTGAGAGCTAATTCAATCAAGGAAACACTGCATGTTGGTGAAGGGCATATTGAAGAAGGATCAGCCGAGTGGTTCTTGTGGGAGAACAACTCCATTTGGCTCACTAACTTCACACACCATCAGGCTTCCAAGCAGCTCTCAAGGAAACTCAGTTTTCACACTCTATGCTTAGTGAACTTTGTATGGCTAGGACTGAAATGAAGCTTGGTCAGCATCCCACACAAACGAATGCTCCACATGCGGGTTTCACATGCCACCAACTCCACATTCACAGGCAACTTCAGCGCCACAGCCATTTCAGATAGCCCTCAATGCAAAGGCTCTAGACACAAATATTGGTGTGAGAGCTAATTCAATCAAGGAAACACTGCATGTTGGTGAAGGGCATATGAAGAAGGATCAGCCGAGTGGTTCTTGTGGGAGAACAACTCCATTTGGCTCACTAACTTCACACACCATCAGGCTTCCAAGCAGCTCTCAAGGAAACTCAGTTTTCACACTCTATGCTTAGTGCCCTTTGAGTGCATTATCTAGGAAAGAACCTGGTAGAGCATCCACACAAACGAATGCTCCACATGCGGGTTTCACATGCCACCAACTCCACATTCACAGGCAACTTCAGCGCCACAGCCGTTTTCAGATAGCCCTCAATGCAAAGGCTCTAGACGCAAATATTGGTGTGAGAGCTAATTCAATCAAGGAAACACTGCATGTTGGTGAAGGGCATATTGAAGAAGGATCAGCCAAGTGGTTCTTGTGGGAGAACAACTCCATTTGGCTCACTAACTTCACACACCATCAGGCTTCCAAGCAGCTCTCAAGGAAACTCAGTTTCACACTATATGCTTAGTGCCACTTGAGTGCCTGTTACTGAAATGAAGCTTGGTCAGCATCCCACACAAACGAATGCTCCACATACGGGTTTCACATGCCACCAACTCCACATTCACAGTCAACTTCAGCGCCACAGCCGTTTTCAGATAGCCATCAATGCAAAGGCTCTAGACGCAAATATTGGTGTGAGAGCTAATTCAATCAAGGAAACACTGCATGTTGGTGAAGGGCATATTGAAGAAGGATCAGCCGAGTGGTTCTTGTGGGAGAACAACTCCATTTGGCTCACTAACTTGACACACCATCAGGCTCCAAGCAGCTCTCAAGGAAACTCAGTTTTCACACTCTATGCTTAGTGCCCTTTCTTTGGCTGCGACTGAAATGAACCTGGTAGAGCATCCCACACAAACGAATGCTCCACATGGGGGTTTCACATGCCACCAACTCCACATTCACAGTCAACTTCAGCGCCACAGCCGTTTTCAGATAGCCCTCAATGCAAAGGCTCTAGACGCAAATATTGGTGTGAGAGCTAATTCAATCAAGGAAACACTGCATGTTGGTGAAGGGCATATTGAAGAAGGATCAGCCGAGTGGTTCTTGTGGGAGAACAACTCCATTTGGCTCACTAACTTCACACACCATCAGGCTTTCAAGCAGCTCTCAAGGAAACTCAGTTTTCACACTCTATGCTTAGTGAACTTTGTATGGCTAGGACTGAATGAACCTGGTAGAGCATCCCACACAAACGAATGCTCCACATGCGGGTTTCACATGCCACCAACTCCACATTCACAGGCAACTTCAGCGCACAGCCATTTCAGATAGCCCTCAATGCAAAGGCTCTAGACGCAAATATTGGTGTGAGAGCTAATTCAATCAAGGAAACACTGCATGTTGGTGAAGGCATATTGAAGAAGAATCAGCCGAGTGGTTCTTGTGGGAGAACAACTCCATTTGGCTCACTAACTTCACACACCATCAGGCTTCCAAGCAGCTCTCAAGGAAACTCAGTTTTCACAATCTATGTGTAGTGCCCTTTGAGTGCATTATCTAGGAATGAACCTGGTAGAGCATCCCACACAAACGAATGCTCCACATGCGGGTTTCACATGCCACCAACTCCACATTCACAGGCAACTTCAGCGCCACAGCCATTTTCAGATAGCACTCAATGCAAAGGCTCTAGACGCAAATATTGGTGTGAGAGCTAATTCAATCAAGGAAACACTGCATGTTGGTGAAGGGCATATTGAAGAAGGATCAGCCGAGTGTTCTTGTGGGAGAACAACTCTATTTGCCTCACTAACTTCACACACCATCAGGCTTCCAAGCAGCTCTCAAGGAAACTCAGTTTTCACACTCTATGCTTAGTGCCCTTTGAGTGCATTATCTAGGAATGAACCTGGTAGAGCATCCACACAAACGAAGGCTCCACATGCGGGTTTCACATGCCACCAACTTCACATTCACAGGCAACTTCAGCACCATAGCCGTTTTCAGATAGCCCTCAATGCAAAGGCTCTAGACGCAAATATTGGTGTGAGAGCTAATTCAATCAAGGAAACACTGCATGTTGGTGAAGGGCATATTGAAGAAGGATCAGCCGAGTGGTTCTTGTGGGAGAACAACTACATTTGGCTCACTAACTTCACACACCATCAGGCTTCCAAGCAGCTCTCAAGGAAACTCAGTTTTCACACTCTATGCTTAGTGCCCTTTGAGTGCCTAGGACTGAAATGAAGCTTGGTCAGCATCCCACACAAACGAATGCTCCACATGCGGGTTTCACATGCCACCAACTCCACATTCACAGGCAACTTCAGCGCCACAGCCGTTTTCAGATAGCCCTCAATGCAAAGGCTCTAGACGCAAATATTGGTGTGAGAGCTAATTCAATCAAGGAAACACTGCATGTTGGTGAAGGGCATATTGAAGAAGGATCAGCAGAGTGGTTCTTGTGGGAGAACAACTCCATTTGGCTCACTAACTTCACACACCATCAGGCTTCCAAGCAGCTCTCAAGGAAACTCAGTTTTCACACTCTATGCTTAGTGCCCTTTGAGTGCATTATCTAGGAATGAACCTGGTAGAGCATCCCACACAAACGAATTCTCCACATGCGGGTTTCACATGCCACCAACTCCACATTCACAGGCAACTTCAGCGCCACAGCCTTTTTCAGATAGCCCTCAATGCAAAGGCTCTAGACACAAATATTGGTGTGAGAGCTAATTCAATCAAGGAAACACTGCATGTTGGTGAAGGGCGTATTGAAGAAGAATCAGCCGAGTGGTTCTTGTGGGAGAACAACTCCATTTGGCTCACTAACTTCACACACCATCAGGCTTCCAAGCAGCTCTCAAGGAAACTCAGTTTTCACACTCTATGCTTAGTGCCCTTTGAGTGCATTATCTAGGAATGAACCTGGTAGAGCATCCCACACAAACGAATGCTCCACATGCGGGTTTCACATGCACCAACTCCACATTCACAGGCAACTTCAGCGCCACAGCCGTTTTCAGATAGCCCTCAATGCAAAGGCTCTAGACGCAAATATTGGTGTGAGAGCTAATTCAATCAAGGAAACACTGCATGTTGGTGAAGGGCATATTGAAGAAGAATCAGCCGAGTGGTTCTTGTGGAAAAAGAAGAGAACAACTCCATTTGGCTCACTAACTTCACACACCATCAGGCTTCCAAGCAGCTCTCAAGGAAACTCAGTTTTCACACTCTATGCTTAGTGCCCTTTGTGTGCCTAGGACTGAAATGAAGCTTGGAGAGCATCCCACACAAACGAATGCTCCACATGCGGGTTTCACATGCCACCAACTCCACATTCACAGGCAACTTCAGCGCCACAGCCGTTTTCAGATAGCCCTCAATGCAAAGGCTCTAGACGCAAATATTGGTGTGAGAGCTAATTCAATCAAGGAAACACTGCATGTTGGCGAAGGGCATATTGAAGAAGAATTAGCCGAGTGGTTCTTGTGGGAGAACAACTCCATTTGGCTCACTAACTTCACACACCATCAGGCTTCCAAGCAGCTCTCAAGGAAACTCAGTTTTCACACTCTATGCTTAGTGCCCTTTGAGTGCCTAGGACTGAAATGAAGCTTGGTCAGCATCCCACACAAACGAATGCTCCACATGCGGGTTTCACATGCCACCAACTCCACATTCACAGGCAACTTCAGCGCCACAGCCGTTTTCAGATAGCCCTCAATGCAAAGGCTCTAGACGCAAATATTGGTGTGAGAGCTAATTCAATCAAGGAAACACTGCATGTTGGTGAAGGGCATATTGAAGAAGAATCAGCAGAGTGGTTCTTGTGGGAGAACAACTCCATTTGGCTCACTAACTTCACACACCATCAGGCTTCCAAGCAGCTCTCAAGGAAACTCAGTTTTCACACTATATGCTTAGTGCTCTTTGTGTGCCTAGGACTGAAATGAAGCTTGGTCAGCATCCCACACATACGAATGCTCCACATGCGGGTTTCACATGCCACCAACTCCACATTCTCAGGCAACTTCAGCGCCACAGCCGTTTTCAGATAGCCCTCAATGCAAAGGCTCTAGACGCAAATATTGGTGTGAGAGCTAATTCAATCAAGGAAACACTGCATGTTGGTGAAGGGCATATTGAAGAAGAATCAGCCGAGTGGTTCTTGTGGGAGAACAACTCCATTTGGCTCACTAACTTCACACACCATCAGGCTTCCAAGCAGCTCTTAAGGAAACTCAGTTTTCACACTCTATGCTTAGTGCCCTTTGTATGGCTAGGACTGAAATGAACCTGGTAGAGCATCCCACACAAACGAATGCTCCACATGCGGTTTTCACATGCCACCAACTCCACATTCACAGGCAACTTCAGCGCCACAGTCGTTTTCAGATAGCCCTCAATGCAAAGGCTCTAGACGCAAATATTGGTGTGAGAGCTAATTCAATCAAGGAAACACTGCATGTTGGTGAAGGGCATATTGAAGAAGGATCAGCCGAGTGGTTCTTGTGGGAGAACAACTCCATTTGGCTCACTAACTTCACACACCATCAGGCTTCCAAGCAGCTCTCAAGGAAACTCAGTTTTCACACTCTATGCTTAGTGCCCTTTGAGTGAATTATCTAGGAATGAACCTGGTAGAGCATCCCACATAAACGAATGCTCCACATGCGGGTTTCACATGCCACCAACTCCACATTCACAGGCAACTTCAGAGCCACAGCCGTTTTCAGATAGCCCTCAAAGCAAAGGCTCTAGACGCAAATATTGGTGTGAGAGCTAATTCAATCAAGGAAACACTGCATGTTGGTGAAGGTCATATTGAAGAAGAATCAGCCGAGTGGTTCTTGTGGGAGAACAACTCCATTTGGCTCACTAACTTCACACACCATCAGGCTTCCAAGCAGCTCTCAAGAAACTCAGTTTTCACACTCTATGCTTAGTGCCCTTTGAGTGCTAGGACTGAAATGAAGCTTGGTCAGCATCCCACACAAACGAATGCTCCACATGCGGGTTTCACATGCCACCAACTCCACATTCACAGGCAACTTCAGCGCCACAGCCGTTTTCAGACAGCCCTCAATGCAAAGGCTCTAGACGCAAATATTGGTGTGAGAGCTAATTCAATCAAGGAAACACTGCATGTTGGTGAAGGGCATATTGAAGAAGGATCAGCAGAGTGGTTCTTGTGGGAGAACAACTCCATTTGGCTCACTAACTTCACACACCATCAGGCTTCCAAGCAGCTCTCAAGGAAACTCAGTTTTCACACTCTATGCTTAGTGCCCTTTGAGTGCATTATCTAGGAATGAACCTGGTAGAGCATCCCACACAAACGAATGCTCCACATGCGGGTTTCACATGCCACCAACTCCACATTCTCAGGCAACTTCAGCGCCACAGCCGTTTTCAGATAGCCCTCAATGCAAAGGCTCTAGACGCAAATATTGGTGTGAGAGCTAATTCAATCAAGGAAACACTGCATGTTGGTGAAGGGCATATTGAAGAAGGATCAGCCGAGTGGTTCTTGTGGGAGAACAACTCCATTTGGCTCACTAACTTCACACACCATCAGGCTTCCAAACAGCTCTCAAGGAAACTCAGTTTTCACACTCTATGCTTAGTTGTCTTTGTGTGCCTAGGACTGAAATGAACCTGGTAGAGCATCCCACACAAACGAATGCTCCACATGCGGGTTTCACATGCCACCAACTCCACATTCACAGGCAACTTCAGCGCCACAGCCGTTTTCAGATAGCCCTCAATGCAAAGGCTCCAGACGCAAATATTGGTGTGAGAGCTAATTCAATCAAGGAAACACTGCATGTTGGTGAAGGGCATATTGAGGAAGAATCAGCCGAGTGGTTCTTGTGGGAGAACAACTCCATTTGGCTCACTAACTTCACACACCATCAGGCTTCCAAGCAGCTCTCAAGGAAACTCAGTTTTCACACTATATGCTTAGTGCTCTTAGTGTGCCTAGGACTGAAATGAAGCTTGGTCAGCATCCCACACATACGAATGCTCCACATGCGGGTTTCACATGCCACCAACTCCACATTCTCAGGCAACTTCAGCGCCACAGCCGTTTTCAGATAGCCCTCAATGCAAAGGCTCTAGACGCAAATATTGGTGTGAGAGCTAATTCAATCAAGGAAACACTGCATGTTGGTGAAGGGCATATTGAAGAAGGATCAGCAGAGTGGTTCTTGTGGGAGAACAACTCCATTTGGCTCACTAACTTCACACACCATCAGGCTTCCAAGCAGCTCTTAAGGAAACTCAGTTTTCACACTCTATGCTTAGTGCCCTTTGAGTGCCTAGGACTGAAATGAACCTGGTAGAGCATCCCACACAAACGAATGCTCCACATGCGGGTTTCACATGCCACGAACTCCACATTCACAGGCAACTTCATCGCCACAGCCGTTTTCAGATAGCCCTCAATGCAAAGGCTCTAGACGCAAATATTGGTGTGAGAGCTAATTCAATCAAGGAAACACTGCATGTTGGTGAAGGGCATATTGAAGAAGGATCAGCTGAGTGGTTCTTGTGGGAGAACAACTCCATTTGGCTCACTAACTTCACACACCATCAGGCTTCCAAGCAGCTCTCAAGGAAACTCAGTTTTCACACTCTATGCTTAGTGCCCTTTGAGTGCCTAGGACTGAAATGAAGCTTGGACAGCATCCCACATAAACGAATGCTCCACATGCGGGTATCACATGCCAGCAACTCCACATTCACAGGCAACTTCAGCGCCACAGCCGTTTTCAGATAGCCCTCAATGCAAAGGCTCTAGACGCAAATATTGGTGTGAGAGCTAATTCAATCAAGGAAACATTGCATGTTGGTGAAGGGCATATTGAAGAAGGATCAGCCGAATGCTTCTTGTGGGAGAACAACTCCATTTGGCTCACTAACTTCACACACCATCAGGCTTCCAAGCAGCTCTCAAGGAAACTCAGTTTTCACACTCTATGCTTAGTGCCCTTTGAGTGCATTATCTAGGAATGAACCTGGTAGAGCATCCAACACAAACGAATGCTCCACATGCGGGTTTCACATGCCACCAACTCCACATTTACAGGCAACTTCAGCGCCACAGCCGTTTTCAGATAGCCCTCAATGCAAAGGCTCTAGACGCAAATATTGGTGTGAGAGCTAATTCAATCAAGGAAACACTGCATGTTGGTGAAGGGCATATTGAAAAAGAATCAGTTGAGTGGTTCTTGTGGGAGAACAACTCCATTTGGCTCACTAACTTCACACACCATCAGGCTTCCAAGCAGCTCTCAAGGAAACTCAGTTTTCACACTCTATGCTTAGTGCCCTTTGTATGGCTAGGACTGAAATGAACCTGGTAGAGCATCCCACACAAACGAATGCTCCACATGCGGGTTTCACATGCCACCAACTCCACATTCACAGGCAACTTCAGCGCCACAGCCATTTTCAGATAGCCCTCAATGCAAAGGCTCTAGACGCAAATATTGGTGTGAGAGCTAATTCAATCAAGGAAACACTGCATGTTGGTGAAGGGCATATTGAAGAAGGATCAGCCGAGTGGTTCTTGTGGGAGAACAACTCCATTTGGCTCACTAACTTCACACACCATCAGGCTTCCAAGCAGCTCTCAAGGAAACTCAGTTTTCACACTCTATGCTCAGTGCCCTTTGTATGGCTAGGACTGAAATGAAGCTTGGTCAGCATCCCACACAAACGAATGCTCCAGATGCGGGTTTCACATGCCACCAACTCCACATTCACAGGCAACTTCAGCGCCACAGCCGTTTTCAGATAGCCCTCAATGCAAAGGCTCTAGACGCAAATATTGGTGTGAGAGCTAATTCAATCAAGGAAACACTGCATGTTGGTGAAGGGCATATTGAAGAAGAATCAGCCGAGTGGTTCTTGTGGGAGAACAACTCCATTTGGCTCACTAACTTCACACACCATCATGCTTCCAAGCAGCTCTCAAGGAAACTCAGTTTTCACACTCTATGCTTAGTGCTCTTTGTGTGCCTAGGACTGAAATGAAGCTTGCTCAGCATCCCACACAAACGAATGCTCCACATGCGGGTTTCACATGCCACCAACTCCACATTCACAGGCAACTTCAGCGCCACAGCCGTTTTCAGATAGCCCTCAATGCAAAGGCTCTAGACGCAAATATTGGTGTGAGAGCTAATTCAATCAAGGAAACACTGCATGTTGGTGAAGGGCATATTGAAGAAGGATCAGCAGAGTGGTTCTTGTGGGAGAACAACTCCATTTGGCTCACTAACTTCACACACCATCAGGCTTCCAAGCAGCTCTCAAGGAAACTCAGTTTTCACACTCTATGCTTAGTGCCCTTTGAGTGCATTATCTAGGAATGAACCTGGTAGAGCATCCCACACAAACGAATTCTCCACATGCGGGTTTCACATGCCACCAACTCCACATTCACAGGCAACTTCAGCGCCACAGCCGTTTTCAGATAGCCCTCAATGCAAAGGCTCTAGACACAAATATTGGTGTGAGAGCTAATTCAATCAAGGAAACACTGCATGTTGGTGAAGGGCGTATTGAAGAAGAATCAGCCGAGTGGTTCTTGTGGGAGAACAACTCCATTTGGCTCACTAACTTCACACACCATCAGGCTTCCAAGCAGCTCTCAAGGAAACTCAGTTTTCACACTCTATGCTTAGTGCCCTTTGAGTGCATTATCTAGGAATGAACCTGGTAGAGCATCCCACACAAACGAATGCTCCACATGCGGGTTTCACATGCCACCAACTCCACATTCACAGGCAACTTCAGCGCCACAGCCGTTTTCAGATAGCCCTCAATGCAAAGGCTCTAGACGCAAATATTGGTGTGAGAGCTAATTCAATCAAGGAAACACTGCATGTTGGTGAAGGGCATATTGAAGAAGAATCAGCCGAGTGGTTCTTGTGGGAGAACAACTCCATTTGGCTCACTAACTTCACACACCATCAGGCTTCCAAGCAGCTCTCAAGGAAACTCAGTTTTCACACTCTATGCTTAGTGCCCTTTGTGTGCCTAGGACTGAAATGAAGCTTGGAGAGCATCCCACACAAACGAATGCTCCACATGCGGGTTTCACATGCCACCAACTCCACATTCACAGTCAACTTCAGCGCCACAGCCGTTTTCAGATAGCCCTCAATGCAAAGGCTCTAGACGCAAATATTGGTGTGAGAGCTAATTCAATCAAGGAAACACTGCATGTTGGTGAAGGGCATATTGAAGAAGAATTAGCCGAGTGGTTCTTGTGGGAGAACAACTCCATTTGCCTCACTAACTTCACACACCATCAGGCTTCCAAGCAGCTCTCAAGGAAACTCAGTTTTCACACTCTATGCTTAGTGCCCTTTGAGTGCCTAGGACTGAAATGAAGCTTGGTCAGCATCCCACACAAACGAATGCTCCACATGCGGGTTTCACATGCCACCAACTCCACATTCACAGGCAACTTCAGCGCCACAGCCGTTTTCAAATAGCCCTCAATACAAAGGCTCTAGACGCAAATATTGGTGTGAGAGCTAATTCAATCAAGGAAACACTGCATGTTGGTGAAGGGCATATTGAAGAAGGATCAGCCGAGTGGTTCTTGTGGGAGAACAACTCCATTTGGCTCACTAACTTCACACACCATCAGGCTTCCAAGCAGCTCTCAAGGAAACTCAGTTTTCACACTCTATGCTTAGTGCCCTTTGAGTGCCTAGGACTGAAATGAAGCTTGGAGAGCATCCCACATAAACGAATGCTCCACATGCGGGTTTCACATGCCACCAACTCCACATTCACAGGCAACTTCAGCGCCACAGCCGTTTTCAGATAGCCCTCAATGCAAAGGCTCTAGACGCAAATATTGGTGTGAGAGCTAATTCAATCAAGGAAACACTGCATGTTGGTGAAGGGCATATTGAAGAAGAATCAGCCGAGTGGTTCTTGTGGGAGAACAACTCCATTTGGCTCACTAACTTCACACACCATCAGGCTTCCAAGCAGCTCTCAAGGAAACTCAGTTTTCACACTATATGCTTAGTGCTCTTTGTGTGCCTAGGACTGAAATGAAGCTTGGTCAGCATCCCACACATACGAATGCTCCACATGCGGGTTTCACATGCCACCAACTCCACATTCTCAGGCAACTTCAGCGCCACAGCCGTTTTCAGATAGCCCTCAATGCAAAGGCTCTAGACGCAAATATTGGTGTGAGAGCTAATTCAATCAAGGAAACACTGCATGTTGGTGAAGGGCATATTGAAGAAGGATCAGCCGAGTGGTTCTTGTGGGAGAACAACTACATTTGGCTCACTAACTTCACACACCATCAGGCTTCCAAGCAGCTCTTAAGGAAACTCAGTTTTCACACTCTATGCTTAGTGCCCTTTGTATGGCTAGGACTGAAATGAACCTGGTAGAGCATCCCACACAAACGAATGCTCCACATGCGGGTTTCACATGCCACCAACTCCACATTCACAGGCAACTTCAGCGCCACAGCCGTTTTCAGATAGCCCTCAATGCAAAGGCTCTAGACGCAAATATTGGTGTGAGAGCTAATTCAATCAAGGAAACACTGCATGTTGGTGAAGGGCATATTGAAGAAGAATTAGCCGAGTGGTTCTTGTGGGAGAACAACTCCATTTGCCTCACTAACTTCACACACCATCAGGCTTCCAAGCAGCTCTCAAGGAAACTCAGTTTTCACACTCTATGCTTAGTGCCCTTTGAGTGCCTAGGACTGAAATGAAGCTTGGTCAGCATCCCACACAAACGAATGCTCCACATGCGGGTTTCACATGCCACCAACTCCACATTCACAGGCAACTTCAGCGCCACAGCCGTTTTCAAATAGCCCTCAATACAAAGGCTCTAGACGCAAATATTGGTGTGAGAGCTAATTCAATCAAGGAAACATTGCATGTTGGTGAAGGGCATATTGAAGAAGGATCAGCCGAGTGGTTCTTGTGGGAGAACAACTCCATTTGGCTCACTAACTTCACACACCATCAGGCTTCCAAGCAGCTCTCAAGGAAACTCAGTTTTCACACTCTATGCTTAGTGCTCTTTGTGTGCCTAGGACTGAAATGAAGCTTGGTCAGCATCCCACACATACGAATGCTCCACATGCGGGTTTCACATGCCACCAACTCCACATTCTCAGGAAACTTCAGCGCCACAGCCGTTTTCAGATAGCCCTCAATGCAAAGGCTCTAGACGCAAATATTGGTGTGAGAGCTAATTCAATCAAGGAAACACTGCATGTTGGTGAAGGGCATATTGAAGAAGAATCAGCAGAGTGGTTCTTGTGGGAGAACAACTCCATTTGGCTCACTAACTTCACACACCATCAGGCTTCCAAGCAGCTCTTAAGGAAACTCAGTTTTCACACTCTATGCTTAGTGCCCTTTGTATGGCTAGGACTGAAATGAACCTGGTAGAGCATCCCACACAAACGAATGCTCCACATGCGGGTTTCACATGCCACCAACTCCACATTCACAGGCAACTTCAGCGCCACAGCCGTTTTCAGATAGCCCTCAATGCAAAGGCTCTAGACGCAAATATTGGTGTGAGAGCTAATTCAATCAAGGAAACACTGCATGTTGGTGAAGGGCATATTGAAGAAGAATTAGCCGAGTGGTTCTTGTGGGAGAACAACTCCATTTGCCTCACTAACTTCACACACCATCAGGCTTCCAAGCAGCTCTCAAGGAAACTCAGTTTTCACACTCTATGCTTAGTGCCCTTTGAGTGCCTAGGACTGAAATGAAGCTTGGTCAGCATCCCACACAAACGAATGCTCCACATGCGGGTTTCACATGCCACCAACTCCACATTCACAGGCAACTTCAGCGCCACAGCCGTTTTCAAATAGCCCTCAATACAAAGGCTCTAGACGCAAATATTGGTGTGAGAGCTAATTCAATCAAGGAAACATTGCATGTTGGTGAAGGGCATATTGAAGAAGGATCAGCCGAGTGGTTCTTGTGGGAGAACAACTCCATTTGGCTCACTAACTTCACACACCATCAGGCTTCCAAGCAGCTCTCAAGGAAACTCAGTTTTCACACTCTATGCTTAGTGCCCTTTGAGTGCCTAGGACTGAAATGAAGCTTGGAGAGCATCCCACATAAACGAATGCTCCACATGCGGGTTTCACATGCCACCAACTCCACATTCACAGGCAACTTCAGCGCCACAGCCGTTTTCAGATAGCCCTCAATGCAAAGGCTCTAGACGCAAATATTGGTGTGAGAGCTAATTCAATCAAGGAAACACTGCATGTTGGTGAAGGGCATATTGAAGAAGAATCAGCCGAGTGGTTCTTGTGGGAGAACAACTCCATTTGGCTCACTAACTTCACACACCATCAGGCTTCCAAGCAGCTCTCAAGGAAACTCAGTTTTCACACTATATGCTTAGTGCTCTTTGTGTGCCTAGGACTGAAATGAAGCTTGGTCAGCATCCCACACATACGAATGCTCCACATGCGGGTTTCACATGCCACCAACTCCACATTCTCAGGCAACTTCAGCGCCACAGCCGTTTTCAGATAGCCCTCAATGCAAAGGCTCTAGACGCAAATATTGGTGTGAGAGCTAATTCAATCAAGGAAACACTGCATGTTGGTGAAGGGCATATTGAAGAAGAATCAGCAGAGTGGTTCTTGTGGGAGAACAACTCCATTTGGCTCACTAACTTCACACACCATCAGGCTTCCAAGCAGCTCTTAAGGAAACTCAGTTTTCACACTCTATGCTTAGTGCCCTTTGTATGGCTAGGACTGAAATGAACCTGGTAGAGCATCCCACACAAACGAATGCTCCACATGCGGGTTTCACATGCCACCAACTCCACATTCACAGCCAACTTCAGCGCCACAGCCGTTTTCAGATAGCCCTCAATGCAAAGGCTCTAGACGCAAATATTGGTGTGAGAGCTAATTCAATCAAGGAAACACTGCATGTTGGTGAAGGGCATATTGAAGAAGGATCAGCCGAGTGGTTCTTGTGGGAGAACAACTCCATTTGGCTCACTAACTTCACACACCATCAGGCTTCCAAGCAGCTCTCAAGGAAACTCAGTTTTCACACTCTATGCTTAGTGACCTTTGAGTGAATTATCTAGGAATGAACCTGGTAGAGCATCCCACATAAACGAATGCTCCACATGCGGGTTTCACATGCCACCAACTCCACATTCACAGGCAACTTCAGCGCCACAGCCATTTTCAGATAGCCCTCAATGCAAAGGCTCTAGACGCAAATATTGGTGTGAGAGCTAATTCAATCAAGGAAACACTGCATGTTGGCGAAGGGCATATTGAAGAAGAATTAGCCGAGTGGTTCTTGTGGGAGAACAACTCCATTTGGCTCACTAACTTCACACACCATCAGGCTTCCAAGCAGCTCTCAAGGAAACTCAGTTTTCACACTCTATGCTTAGTGCCCTTTGAGTGCCTAGGACTGAAATGAAGCTTGGTCAGCATCCCACACAAACGAATGCTCCACATGCGGGTTTCACATGCCACCAACTCCACATTCACAGGCAACTTCAGCGCCACAGCCGTTTTCAAATAGCCCTCAATGCAAAGGCTCTAGACGCAAATATTGGTGTGAGAGCTAATTCAATCAAGGAAACATTGCATGTTGGTGAAGGGCATATTGAAGAAGGATCAGCCGAGTGGTTCTTGTGGGAGAACAACTCCATTTGGCTCACTAACTTCACACACCATCAGGCTTCCAAGCAGCTCTCAAGGAAACTCAGTTTTCACACTCTATGCTTAGTGCCCTTTGAGTGCCTAGGACTGAAATGAAGCTTGGAGAGCATCCCACACAAACCAATGCTCCACATGCGGGTTTCACATGCCACCAACTCCACATTCACAGGCAACTTCAGCGCCACAGCCGTTTTCAGATAGCCCTCAATGCAAAGGCTCTAGACGCAAATATTGGTGTGAGAGCTAATTCAATCAAGGAAACACTGCATGTTGGTGAAGGGCATATTGAAGAAGAATCAGCCGAGTGGTTCTTGTGGGAGAACAACTCCATTTGGCTCACTAACTTCACACACCATCAGGCTTCCAAGCAGCTCTCAAGGAAACTCAGTTTTCACACTCTATGCTTAGTGCCCTTTGAGTGCCAAGGACTGAAATGAAGCTTGGAGAGCATCCCACACAAACCAATGCTCCACATGCGGGTTTCACATGCCACCAACTCCACATTCACAGGCAACTTCAGCGCCACAGCCGTTTTCAGATAGCCCTCAATGCAAAGGCTCTAGACGCAAATATTGGTGTGAGAGCTAATTCAATCAAGGAAACACTGCATGTTGGTGAAGGGCATATTGAAGAAGAATCAGCCGAGTGGTTCTTGTGGGAGAACAACTCCATTTGGCTCACTAACTTCACACACCATCAGGCTTCCAAGCAGCTCTCAAGGAAACTCAGTTTTCACACTCTATGCTTAGTGCTCTTTGTGTGCGTAGGACTGAAATGAAGCTTGGTCAGCATCCCACACATACGAATGCTCCACATGCGGGTTTCACATGCCACCAACTCCACATTCACAGGCAACTTCAGCGCCACAGCCGTTTTCAGATAGCCCTCAATGCAAAGGCTCTAGACGCAAATATTGGTGTGAGAGCTAATTCAATCAAGGAAACACTGCATGTTGGTGAAGGGCATATTGAAGAAGGATCAGCAGAGTGGTTCTTGTGGGAGAACAACTCCATTTGGCTCACTAACTTCACACACCATCAGGCTTCCAAGCAGCTCTTAAGGAAACTCAGTTTTCACACTCTATGCTTAGTGCCCTTTGTATGGCTAGGACTGAAATGAACCTGGTAGAGCATCCCACACAAACGAATGCTCCACATGCGGGTTTCACATGCCACCAACTCCACATTCACAGGCAACTTCAGCGCCACAGCCGTTTTCAGATAGCCCTCAATGCACAGGCTCTAGACGCAAATATTGGTGTGAGAGCTAATTCAATCAAGGAAACACTGCATGTTGGTGAAGGGCATATTGAAGAAGGATCAGCCGAGTGGTTCTTGTGGGAGAACAACTCCATTTGGCTCACTAACTTCACACACCATCAGGCTTCCAAGCAGCTCTCAAGGAAACTCAGTTTTCACACTCTATGCTTAGTGCTCTTTGTGTGCCTAGGACTGAAAGGAAGCATGGTCAGCATCCAACACAAACAAATGCTCCACATGCGGGTTTCACATGCCACCAACTCCACATTCTCAGGCAACTTCAGGGCCACAGCCGTTTTCAGATAGCCCTCAATGCAAAGGCTCTAGACGCAAATATTGGTGTGAGAGCTAATTCAATCAAGGAAACACTGCATGTTGGTGAAGGGCATATTGAAGAAGGATCAGCCGAGTGGTTCTTGTGGGAGAACAACTCCATTTGGCTCACTAACTTCACACACCATCAGGCTTCCAAGCAGCTCTCAAGGAAACTCAGTTTTCACACTCTATGCTTAGTGCCCTTTGAGTGCCTAGGACTGAAATGAAGCTTGGAGAGCATCCCACATAAACGAATGCTCCACATGCGGGTTTCACATGCCACCAACTCCACATTCACAGGCAACTTCAGCGCCACAGCCGTTTTCAGATAGCCCTCAATGCAAAGGCTCTAGACGCAAATATTGGTGTGAGAGCTAATTCAATCAAGGAAACACTGCATGTTGGTGAAGGGCATATTGAAGAAGAATCAGCCGAGTGGTTCTTGTGGGAGAACAACTCCATTTGGCTCACTAACTTCACACACCATCAGGCTTCCAAGCAGCTCTCAAGGAAACTCAGTTTTCACACTATATGCTTAGTGCTCTTTGTGTGCCTAGGACTGAAATGAAGCTTGGTCAGCATCCCACACATACGAATGCTCCACATGCGGGTTTCACATGCCACCAACTCCACATTCTCAGGCAACTTCAGCGCCACAGCCGTTTTCAGATAGCCCTCAATGCAAAGGCTCTAGACGCAAATATTGGTGTGAGAGCTAATTCAATCAAGGAAACACTGCATGTTGGTGAAGGGCATATTGAAGAAGAATCAGCAGAGTGGTTCTTGTGGGAGAACAACTCCATTTGGCTCACTAACTTCACACACCATCAGGCTTCCAAGCAGCTCTTAAGGAAACTCAGTTTTCACACTCTATGCTTAGTGCCCTTTGAGTGCCTAGGACTGAAATGAAGCTTGGAGAGCATCCCACACAAACCAATGCTCCACATGCGGGTTTCACATGCCACCAACTCCACATTCACAGGCAACTTCAGCGCCACAGCCGTTTTCAGATAGCCCTCAATGCAAAGGCTCTAGACGCAAATATTGGTGTGAGAGCTAATTCAATCAAGGAAACACTGCATGTTGGTGAAGGGCATATTGAAGAAGAATCAGCCGAGTGGTTCTTGTGGGAGAACAACTCCATTTGGCTCACTAACTTCACACACCATCAGGCTTCCAAGCAGCTCTCAAGGAAACTCAGTTTTCACACTCTATGCTTAGTGCCCTTTGAGTGCCAAGGACTGAAATGAAGCTTGGAGAGCATCCCACACAAACCAATGCTCCACATGCGGGTTTCACATGCCACCAACTCCACATTCACAGGCAACTTCAGCGCCACAGCCGTTTTCAGATAGCCCTCAATGCAAAGGCTCTAGACGCAAATATTGGTGTGAGAGCTAATTCAATCAAGGAAACACTGCATGTTGGTGAAGGGCATATTGAAGAAGAATCAGCCGAGTGGTTCTTGTGGGAGAACAACTCCATTTGGCTCACTAACTTCACACACCATCAGGCTTCCAAGCAGCTCTCAAGGAAACTCAGTTTTCACACTCTATGCTTAGTGCTCTTTGTGTGCGTAGGACTGAAATGAAGCTTGGTCAGCATCCCACACATACGAATGCTCCACATGCGGGTTTCACATGCCACCAACTCCACATTCACAGGCAACTTCAGCGCCACAGCCGTTTTCAGATAGCCCTCAATGCAAAGGCTCTAGACGCAAATATTGGTGTGAGAGCTAATTCAATCAAGGAAACACTGCATGTTGGTGAAGGGCATATTGAAGAAGGATCAGCAGAGTGGTTCTTGTGGGAGAACAACTCCATTTGGCTCACTAACTTCACACACCATCAGGCTTCCAAGCAGCTCTTAAGGAAACTCAGTTTTCACACTCTATGCTTAGTGCCCTTTGTATGGCTAGGACTGAAATGAACCTGGTAGAGCATCCCACACAAACGAATGCTCCACATGCGGGTTTCACATGCCACCAACTCCACATTCACAGGCAACTTCAGCGCCACAGCCGTTTTCAGATAGCCCTCAATGCACAGGCTCTAGACGCAAATATTGGTGTGAGAGCTAATTCAATCAAGGAAACACTGCATGTTGGTGAAGGGCATATTGAAGAAGGATCAGCCGAGTGGTTCTTGTGGGAGAACAACTCCATTTGGCTCACTAACTTCACACACCATCAGGCTTCCAAGCAGCTCTCAAGGAAACTCAGTTTTCACACTCTATGCTTAGTGCTCTTTGTGTGCCTAGGACTGAAAGGAAGCATGGTCAGCATCCAACACAAACAAATGCTCCACATGCGGGTTTCACATGCCACCAACTCCACATTCTCAGGCAACTTCAGGGCCACAGCCGTTTTCAGATAGCCCTCAATGCAAAGGCTCTAGACGCAAATATTGGTGTGAGAGCTAATTCAATCAAGGAAACACTGCATGTTGGTGAAGGGCATATTGAAGAAGGATCAGCAGAGTGGTTCTTGTGGGAGAACAACTCCATTTGGCTCACTAACTTCACACACCATCAGGCTTCCAAGCAGCTCTCAAGGAAACTCAGTTTTCACACTCTATGCTTAGTGCCCTTTGAGTGCCTAGGACTGAAATGAAGCTTGGAGAGCATCCCACATAAACGAATGCTCCACATGCGGGTTTCACATGCCACCAACTCCACATTCACAGGCAACTTCAGCGCCACAGCCGTTTTCAGATAGCCCTCAATGCAAAGGCTCTAGACGCAAATATTGGTGTGAGAGCTAATTCAATCAAGGAAACACTGCATGTTGGTGAAGGGCATATTGAAGAAGAATCAGCCGAGTGGTTCTTGTGGGAGAACAACTCCATTTGGCTCACTAACTTCACACACCATCAGGCTTCCAAGCAGCTCTCAAGGAAACTCAGTTTTCACACTATATGCTTAGTGCTCTTTGTGTGCCTAGGACTGAAATGAAGCTTGGTCAGCATCCCACACATACGAATGCTCCACATGCGGGTTTCACATGCCACCAACTCCACATTCTCAGGCAACTTCAGCGCCACAGCCGTTTTCAGATAGCCCTCAATGCAAAGGCTCTAGACGCAAATATTGGTGTGAGAGCTAATTCAATCAAGGAAACACTGCATGTTGGTGAAGGGCATATTGAAGAAGAATCAGCAGAGTGGTTCTTGTGGGAGAACAACTCCATTTGGCTCACTAACTTCACACACCATCAGGCTTCCAAGCAGCTCTTAAGGAAACTCAGTTTTCACACTCTATGCTTAGTGCCCTTTGTATGGCTAGGACTGAAATGAACCTGGTAGAGCATCCCACACAAACGAATGCTCCACATGCGGGTTTCACATGCCACCAACTCCACATTCACAGCCAACTTCAGCGCCACAGCCGTTTTCAGATAGCCCTCAATGCAAAGGCTCTAGACGCAAATATTGGTGTGAGAGCTAATTCAATCAAGGAAACACTGCATGTTGGTGAAGGGCATATTGAAGAAGGATCAGCCGAGTGGTTCTTGTGGGAGAACAACTCCATTTGGCTCACTAACTTCACACACCATCAGGCTTCCAAGCAGCTCTCAAGGAAACTCAGTTTTCACACTCTATGCTTAGTGACCTTTGAGTGAATTATCTAGGAATGAACCTGGTAGAGCATCCCACATAAACGAATGCTCCACATGCGGGTTTCACATGCCACCAACTCCACATTCACAGGCAACTTCAGCGCCACAGCCATTTTCAGATAGCCCTCAATGCAAAGGCTCTAGACGCAAATATTGGTGTGAGAGCTAATTCAATCAAGGAAACACTGCATGTTGGCGAAGGGCATATTGAAGAAGAATTAGCCGAGTGGTTCTTGTGGGAGAACAACTCCATTTGGCTCACTAACTTCACACACCATCAGGCTTCCAAGCAGCTCTCAAGGAAACTCAGTTTTCACACTCTATGCTTACGTAGTGCCCTTTGAGTGCCTAGGACTGAAATGAAGCATGGTCAGCATCCCACACAAACGAATGCTCCACATGCGGGTTTCACATGCCACCAACTCCACATTCACAGGCAACTTCAGCGCCACAGCCGTTTTCAAATAGCCCTCAATGCAAAGGCTCTAGACGCAAATATTGGTGTGAGAGCTAATTCAATCAAGGAAACACTGCATGTTGGTGAAGGGTATATTGAAGAAGGATCAGCCGAGTGGTTCTTGTGGGAGAACAACTCCATTTGGCTCACTAACTTCACACACCATCAGGCTTCCAAGCAGCTCTCAAGGAAACTCAGTTTTCACACTCTATGCTTAGTGCCCTTTGAGTGCCTAGGACTGAAATGAAGCTTGGAGAGCATCCCACACAAACCAATGCTCCACATGCGGGTTTCACATGCCACCAACTCCACATTCACAGGCAACTTCAGCGCCACAGCCGTTTTCAGATAGCCCTCAATGCAAAGGCTCTAGACGCAAATATTGGTGTGAGAGCTAATTCAATCAAGGAAACACTGCATGTTGGTGAAGGGCATATTGAAGAAGAATCAGCCGAGTGGTTCTTGTGGGAGAACAACTCCATTTGGCTCACTAACTTCACACACCATCAGGCTTCCAAGCAGCTCTCAAGGAAACTCAGTTTTCACACTCTATGCTTAGTGCCCTTTGAGTGCCAAGGACTGAAATGAAGCTTGGAGAGCATCCCACACAAACCAATGCTCCACATGCGGGTTTCACATGCCACCAACTCCACATTCACAGGCAACTTCAGCGCCACAGCCGTTTTCAGATAGCCCTCAATGCAAAGGCTCTAGACGCAAATATTGGTGTGAGAGCTAATTCAATCAAGGAAACACTGCATGTTGGTGAAGGGCATATTGAAGAAGAATCAGCCGAGTGGTTCTTGTGGGAGAACAACTCCATTTGGCTCACTAACTTCACACACCATCAGGCTTCCAAGCAGCTCTCAAGGAAACTCAGTTTTCACACTCTATGCTTAGTGCTCTTTGTGTGCGTAGGACTGAAATGAAGCTTGGTCAGCATCCCACACATACGAATGCTCCACATGCGGGTTTCACATGCCACCAACTCCACATTCACAGGCAACTTCAGCGCCACAGCCGTTTTCAGATAGCCCTCAATGCAAAGGCTCTAGACGCAAATATTGGTGTGAGAGCTAATTCAATCAAGGAAACACTGCATGTTGGTGAAGGGCATATTGAAGAAGGATCAGCAGAGTGGTTCTTGTGGGAGAACAACTCCATTTGGCTCACTAACTTCACACACCATCAGGCTTCCAAGCAGCTCTTAAGGAAACTCAGTTTTCACACTCTATGCTTAGTGCCCTTTGTATGGCTAGGACTGAAATGAACCTGGTAGAGCATCCCACACAAACGAATGCTCCACATGCGGGTTTCACATGCCACCAACTCCACATTCACAGGCAACTTCAGCGCCACAGCCGTTTTCAGATAGCCCTCAATGCACAGGCTCTAGACGCAAATATTGGTGTGAGAGCTAATTCAATCAAGGAAACACTGCATGTTGGTGAAGGGCATATTGAAGAAGGATCAGCCGAGTGGTTCTTGTGGGAGAACAACTCCATTTGGCTCACTAACTTCACACACCATCAGGCTTCCAAGCAGCTCTCAAGGAAACTCAGTTTTCACACTCTATGCTTAGTGCTCTTTGTGTGCCTAGGACTGAAAGGAAGCATGGTCAGCATCCAACACAAACAAATGCTCCACATGCGGGTTTCACATGCCACCAACTCCACATTCTCAGGCAACTTCAGGGCCACAGCCGTTTTCAGATAGCCCTCAATGCAAAGGCTCTAGACGCAAATATTGGTGTGAGAGCTAATTCAATCAAGGAAACACTGCATGTTGGTGAAGGGCATATTGAAGAAGGATCAGCCGAGTGGTTCTTGTGGGAGAACAACTCCATTTGGCTCACTAACTTCACACACCATCAGGCTTCCAAGCAGCTCTCAAGGAAACTCAGTTTTCACAGTCTATGCTTAGTGCCCTTTGAGTGCATTATCTAGGAATGAACCTGGTAGAGCATCCCACACAAACGAATGCTCCACATGCGGGTTTCACATGCCACCAACTCCACATTCACAGGCAACTTCAGCGCCACAGCCGTTTTCAAATAGCCCTCAATGCAAAGGCTCTAGACGCAAATATTGGTGTGAGAGCTAATTCAATCAAGGAAACATTGCATGTTGGTGAAGGGCATATTGAAGAAGGATCAGCCGAGTGGTTCTTGTGGGAGAACAACTCCATTTGGCTCACTAACTTCACACACCATCAGGCTTCCAAACAGCTCTCAAGGAAACTCAATTTTCACACTCTATGCTTAGTGCCCTTTGAGTGCCTAGGACTGAAATGAATCTTGGAGAGCATCCCACATAAACGAATGCTCCACATGCGGGTTTCACATGCCACCAACTCCACATTCACAGGCAACTTCAGCGCCACAGCCGTTTTCAGATAGCCCTCAATGCAAAGGCTCTAGACGCAAATATTGGTGTGAGAGCTAATTCAATCAAGGAAACACTGCATGTTGGTGAAGGGCATATTGAAGAAGAATCAGCCGAGTGGTTCTTGTGGGAGAACAACTCCATTTGGCTCACTAACTTCACACACCATCAGGCTACCAAGCAGCTCTCAAGGAAACTCAGTTTTCACACTCTATGCTTAGTGCTCTTTGTGTGCCTAGAACTGAAATGAAGCTTGGTCAGCATCCCACACAAACGAATGCTCCACATGCGGGTTTCACATGCCACCAACTCCACATTCACAGGCAACTTCAGCGCCACAGCCGTTTTCAGATAGCCTTCAATGCAAAGGCTCTAGACGCAAATATTGGTGTGAGAGCTAATTCAATCAAGGAAACACTGCATGTTGGTGAAGGGCATATTGAAGAAGGATCAGCCGAGTGGTTCTTGTGGGAGAACAACTCCATTTGGCTCACTAACTTCACACACCATCAGGCTTCCAAACAGCTCTCAAGGAAACTCAGTTTTCACACTCTATGCTTAGTGCCCTTTGTATGGCTAGGACTGAAATGAACCTGGTAGAGCATCCCACACAAACGAATGCTCCACATGCGGGTTTCACATGCCACCAACTCCACATTCACAGGCAACTTCAGCGCCACAGCCGTTTTCAGATAGCCCTCAATGCAAAGGCTCCAGACGCAAATATTGGTGTGAGAGCTAATTCAATCAAGGAAACACTGCATGTTGGTGAAGGGCATATTGAAGAAGAATCAGCCGAGTGGTTCTTGTAGGAGAACAACTCCATTTGGCTCACTAACTTCACACACCATCAGGCTTCCAAGCAGCTCTCAAGGAAACTCAGTTTTCACACTCTATGCTTAGTGCTCTTTGTGTGCCTAGGACTGAAATGAAGCTTGGTCAGCATCCCACACATACGAATGCTCCACATGCGGGTTTCACATGCCACCAACTCCACATTCACAGGCAACTTCAGCGCCACAGCCGTTTTCAGATAGCCCTCAATGCAAAGGCTCTAGACGCAAATATTGGTGTGAGAGCTAATTCAATCAAGGAAACACTGCATGTTGGTGAAGGGCATATTGAAGAAGGATCAGCAGAGTGGTTCTTGTGGGAGAACAACTCCATTTGGCTCACTAACTTCACACACCATCAGGCTTCCAAGCAGCTCTCAAGGAAACTCAGTTTTCACACTCTATGCTTAGTGCTCTTTGTGTGCCTAGGACTGAAAGGAAGCATGGTCTGCATCCAACACAAACAAATGCTCCACATGCGGGTTTCACATGCCACCAACTCCACATTCTCAGGCAACTTCAGGGCCACAGCCGTTTTCAGATAGCCCTCAATGCAAAGGCTCTAGACGCAAATATTGGTGTGAGAGCTAATTCAATCAAGGAAACACTGCATGTTGGTGAAGGGCATATTGAAGAAGGATCAGCCGAGTGGTTCTTGTGGAGAACAACTCCATTTGGCTCACTAACTTCACACACCATCAGGCTTCCAAGCAGCTCTCAAGGAAACTCAGTTTTCACAGTCTATGCTTAGTGCCCTTTGAGTGCATTATCTAGGAATGAACCTGGTAGAGCATCCCACACAAACGAATGCTCCACATGCGGGTTTCACATGCCACCAACTCCACATTCACAGGCAACTTCAGCGCCACAGCCGTTTCAGATAGCCCTCAATGCAAAGGCTCTAGACGCAAATATTGGTGTGAGAGCTAATTCAATCAAGGAAACATTGCATGTTGGTGAAGGGCATATTGAAGAAGGATCAGCCGAGTGGTTCTTGTGGGAGAACAACTCCATTTGGCTCACTAACTTCACACACCATCAGGCTTCCAAGCAGCTCTCAAAGAAACTCAGTTTTCACACTCTATGCTTAGTGCCCTTTGAGTGCCTAGGACTGAAATGAATCTTGGAGAGCATCCCACATAAACGAATGCTCCACATGCGGGTTTCACATGCCACCAACTCCACATTCACAGGCAACTTCAGCGCCACAGCCGTTTTCAGATAGCCCTCAATGCAAAGGCTCTAGACGCAAATATTGGTGTGAGAGCTAATTCAATCAAGGAAACACTGCATGTTGGTGAAGGGCATATTGAAGAAGAATCAGCCGAGTGGTTCTTGTGGGAGAACAACTCCATTTGGCTCACAAACTTCACACACCATCAGGCTACCAAGCAGCTCTCAAGGAAACTCAGTTTTCACACTCTATGCTTAGTGCCCTTTGTGTGCCTAGGACTGAAATGAAGCTTGGTCAGCATCCCACACAAACGAATGCTCCACATGCGGGTTTCACATGCCACCAACTCCACATTCTCAGGCAACTTCAGCGCCACAGCCGTTTTCAGATAGCCCTCAATGCAAAGGCTCTAGACGCAAATATTGGTGTGAGAGCTAATTCAATCAAGGAAACACTGCATGTTGGTGAAGGGCATATTGAAGAAGGATCAGCCGAGTGGTTCTTGTGGGAGAACAACTCCATTTGGCTCACTAACTTCACACACCATCAGGCTTCCAAGCAGCTCTCAAGGAAACTCAGTTTTCACACTCTATGCTTAGTGCCCTTTGTATGGCTAGGACTGAAATGAACCTGGTAGAGCATCCCACACAAACGAATGCTCCACATGCGGGTTTCACATGCCACCAACTCCACATTCACAGGCAACTTCAGCGCCACAGCCGTTTTCAGATAGCCCTCAATGCAAAGGCTCCAGACGCAAATATTGGTGTGAGAGCTAATTCAATCAAGGAAACACTGCATGTTGGTGAAGGGCATATTGAAGAAGAATCAGCCGAGTGGTTCTTGTGGAGAACAACTCCATTTGGCTCACTAACTTCACACACCATCAGGCTTCCAAGCAGCTCTCAAGGAAACTCAGTTTTCACACTCTATGCTTAGTGCCCTTTGAGTGCCTAGGACTGAAATGAAGCTTGGAGAGCATCCCACACAAACCAATGCTCCACATGCGGGTTTCACATGCCACCAACTCCACATTCACAGGCAACTTCAGCGCCACAGCCGTTTTCAGATAGCCCTCAATGCAAAGGCTCTAGACGCAAATATTGGTGTGAGAGCTAATTCAATCAAGGAAACACTGCATGTTGGTGAAGGGCATATTGAAGAAGAATCAGCCGAGTGGTTCTTGTGGGAGAACAACTCCATTTGGCTCACTAACTTCACACACCATCAGGCTTCCAAGCAGCTGTCAAGGAAACTCAGTTTTCACACTCTATGCTTAGTGCCCTTTGAGTGCCTAGGACTGAAATGAAGCTTGGAGAGCATCCCACACAAACCAGTGCTCCACATGCGGGTTTCACATGCCACCAACTCCACATTCACAGGCAACTTCAGCGCCACAGCCGTTTTCAGATAGCCCTCAATGCAAAGGCTCTAGACGCAAATATTGGTGTGAGAGCTAATTCAATCAAGGAAACACTGCATGTTGGTGAAGGGCATATTGAAGAAGAATCAGCCGAGTGGTTCTTGTGGGAGAACAACTCCATTTGGCTCACTAACTTCACACACCATCAGGCTTCCAAGCAGCTCTCAAGGAAACTCAGTTTTCACACTCTATGCTTAGTGCTCTTTGTGTGCCTAGGACTGAAATGAAGCTTGGTCAGCATCCCACACATACGAATGCTCCACATGCGGGTTTCACATGCCACCAACTCCACATTCACAGGCAACTTCAGCGCCACAGTCGTTTTCAGATAGCCCTCAATGCAAAGGCTCTAGACACAAATATTGGTGTGAGAGCTAATTCAATCAAGGAAACACTGCATGTTGGTGAAGGGCATATTGAAGAAGGATCAGCAGAGTGGTTCTTGTGGGAGAACAACTCCATTTGGCTCACTAACTTCACACACCATCAGGACTTCCAAGCAGCTCTTAAGGAAACTCAGTTTTCACACTCTATGCTTAGTGCCCTTTGTATGGCTAGGACTGAAATGAACCTGGTAGAGCATCCCACACAAACGAATGCTCCACATGCGGGTTTCACATGCCACCAACTCCACATTCACAGGCAACTTCAGCGCCACAGCCGTTTTCAGATAGCCCTCAATGCACAGGCTCTAGATGCAAATATTGGTGTGAGAGCTAATTCAATCAAGGAAACACTGCATGTTGGTGAAGGGCATATTGAAGAAGGATCAGCCGAGTGGTTCTTGTGGGAGAACAACTCCATTTGGCTCACTAACTTCACACACCATCAGGCTTCCAAACAGCTCTCAAGGAAACTCAGTTTTCACACTCTATGCTTAGTGCCCTTTGTATGGCTAGGACTGAAATGAACCTGGTAGAGCATCCCACACAAACGAATGCTCCACATGCGGGTTTCACATGCCACCAACTCCACATTCACAGGCAACTTCAGCGCCACAGCCGTTTTCAGATAGCCCTCAATGCAAAGGCTCCAGACGCAAATATTGGTGTGAGAGCTAATTCAATCAAGGAAACACTGCATGTTGGTGAAGGGCATATTGAAGAAGAATCAGCCGAGTGGTTCTTGTGGGAGAACAACTCCATTTGGCTCACTAACTTCACACACCATCAGGCTTCCAAGCAGCTCTCAAGGAAACTCAGTTTTCACACTCTATGCTTAGTGCCCTTTGAGTGCCTAGGACTGAAATGAAGCTTGGAGAGCATCCCACACAAACCAATGCTCCACATGCGGGTTTCACATGCCACCAACTCCACATTCACAGGCAACTTCAGCGCCACAGCCGTTTTCAGATAGCCCTCAATGCAAAGGCTCTAGACGCAAATATTGGTGTGAGAGCTAATTCAATCAAGGAAACACTGCATGTTGGTGAAGGGCATATTGAAGAAGAATCAGCCGAGTGGTTCTTGTGGGAGAACAACTCCATTTGGCTCACTAACTTCACACACCATCAGGCTTCCAGGCAGCTCTCAAGGAAACTCAGTTTTCACACTCTATGCTTAGTGCCCTTTTGAGTGCCTAGGACTGAAATGAAGCTTGGAGAGCATCCCACACAAACCAATGCTCCACATGCGGGTTTCACATGCCACCAACTCCACATTCACAGGCAACTTCAGCGCCACAGCCGTTTTCAGATAGCCCTCAATGCAAAGGCTCTAGACGCAAATATTGGTGTGAGAGCTAATTCAATCAAGGAAACACTGCATGTTGGTGAAGGGCATATTGAAGAAGAATCAGCCGAGTGGTTCTTGTGGGAGAACAACTCCATTTGGCTCACTAACTTCACACACCATCAGGCTTCCAAGCAGCTCTCAAGGAAACTCAGTTTTCACACTCTATGCTTAGTGCTCTTTGTGTGCCTAGGACTGAAATGAAGCTTGGAGAGCATCCCACACAAACGAAAATGCTCCACATGCGGGTTTCACATGCCACCAACTCCACATTCACAGGCAACTTCAGCGCCACAGCCGTTTTCAGATAGCCCCTCAATGCAAAGGCTCTAGACGCAAATATTGGTGTGAGAGCTAATTCAATCAAGGAAACACTGCATGTTGGTGAAGGGCATATTGAAGAAGGATCAGCAGAGTGGTTCTTGTGGGAGAACAACTCCATTTGGCTCACTAACTTCACACACCATCAGGCTTCCAAGCAGCTCTTAAGGAAACTCAGTTTTCACACTCTATGCTTAGTGCCCTTTGTATGGCTAGGACTGAAATGAACCTGGTAGAGCATCCCACACAAACGAATGCTCCACATGCGGGTTCACATGCCACCAACTCCACATTCACAGGCAACTTCAGCGCCACAGCCGTTTTCAGATAGCCCTCAATGCAAAGGCTCTAGACGCAAATATTGGTGTGAGAGCTAATTCAATCAAGGAAACACTGCATGTTGGTGAAGGGCATATTGAAGAAGGATCAGCCGAGTGGTTCTTGTGGGAGAACAACTCCATTTGGCTCACTAACTTCACACAACCATCAGGCTTCCAAGCAGCTCTCAAGGAAACTCAGTTTTCACACTCTATGCTTAGTGCTCTTTGTGTGCCTAGGACTGAAAGGAAGCATGGTCAGCATCCAACACAAACAAATGCTCCACATGCGGGTTTCACATGCCACCAACTCCACATTCTCAGGCAACTTCAGGGGCCACAGCCGTTTTCAGATAGCCCTCAATGCAAAGGCTCTAGACGCAAATATTGGTGTGAGAGCTAATTCAATCAAGGAAACACTGCATGTTGGTGAAGGGCATATTGAAGAAGGATCAGCCGAGTGGTTCTTGTGGGAGAACAACTCCATTTGGCTCACTAACTTCACACACCATCAGGCTTCCAAGCAGCTCTCAAGGAAACTCAGTTTTCACACTCTATGCTTAGTGCTCTTTGTGTGCCTAGGACTGAAATGAAGCTTGGTCAGCATCCACACATACGAATGCTCCACATGCGGGTTTCACATGCCACCAACTCCACATTCTCAGGCAACTTCAGCGCCACAGCCGTTTTCAGATAGCCCTCAATGCAAAGGCTCTAGACGCAAATATTGGTGTGAGAGCTAATTCAATCAAGGAAACACTGCATGTTGGTGAAGGGCATATTGAAGAAGGATCAGCCGAGTGGTTCTTGTGGGAGAACAACTCCATTTGGCTCACTAACTTCACACACCATCAGGCTTCCAAGCAGCTCTCAAGGAAACTCAGTTTTCACACTCTATGCTTAGTGCCCTTTGAGTGCCTAGGACTGAAATGAACCTGGTAGAGCATCCCACACAAACGAATGCTCCACATGCGGGTTTCACATGCCACCAACTCCACATTCACAGGCAACTTCATCGCCACAGCCGTTTTCAGATAGCCCTTAATGCAAAGGCTCTCGACGCAAATATTGGTGTGAGAGCTAATTCAATCAAGGAAACACTGCATGTTGGTGAAGGGCATATTGAAGAAGGATCAGCCGAGTGGTTCTTGTGGGAGAACAACTCCATTTGGCTCACTAACTTCACACACCATCAGGCTTCCAAGCAGCTCTCAAGGAAACTCAGTTTTCACACTCTATGCTTAGTGCTCTTTGTGTGCCTAGGACTGAAATGAAGCTTGGACAGCATCCCACATAAACGAATGCTCCACATGCGGGTATCACATGCCACCAACTCCACATTCACAGGCAACTTCAGCGCCACAGCCGTTTTCAGATAGCCCTCAATGCAAAGGCTCTAGACGCAAATATTGGTGTGAGAGCTAATTCAATCAAGGAAACACTGCATGTTGGTGAAGGGCATATTGAAGAAGAATCAGCCGAGTGTTCTTGTGGGAGAACAACTCCATTTGGCTCACTAACTTCACACACCATCAGGCTTCAAGCAGCTCTCAAGGAAACTCAGTTTTCACACTCTATGCTTAGTGCTCTTTGTGTGCCTAGGACTGAAATGAAGCTTGGTCAGCATCCCACACAAACGAATGCTCCACATGCGGGTTTCACATGCCACCAACTCCACATTCACAGGCAACTTCAGCGCCACAGCCGTTTTCAGATAGCCCTCAATGCAAAGGCTCTAGACGCAAATATTGGTGTGAGAGCTAATTCAATCAAGGAAACACTGCATGTTGGTGAAGGGCATATTGAAGAAGGATCAGCCGAGTGGTTCTTGTGGGAGAACAACTCCATTTGCCTCACTAACTTCACACACCATCAGGCTTCCAAGCAGCTCTCAAGGAAACTCAGTTTTCACACTCTATGCTTAGTGCCCTTTGTATGGCTAGGACTGAAATGAACCTGGTAGAGCATCCCCACACAAACGAATGCTCCACATGCGGGTTTCACATGCCACCAACTCCACATTCACAGGCAACTTCAGCGCCACAGCCGTTTTCAGATAGCCCTCAATGCACAGGCTCTAGACGCAAATATTGGTGTGAGAGCTAATTCAATCAAGGAAACACTGCATGTTGGTGAAGGGCATATTGAAGAAGGATCAGCCGAGTGGTTCTTGTGGGAGAACAACTCCATTTGGCTCACTAACTTCACACACCATCAGGCTTCCAAACAGCTCTCAAGGAAACTCAGTTTTCACACTCTATGCTTAGTGCCCTTTGTATGGCTAGGACTGAAATGAACCTGGTAGAGCATCCCACACAAAACGAATGCTCCACATGCGGGTTTCACATGCCACCAACTCCACATTCACAGGCAACTTCAGCGCCACAGCCGTTTTCAGATAGCCCTCAATGCAAAGGCTCCAGACGCAAATATTGGTGTGAGAGCTAATTCAATCAAGGAAACACTGCATGTTGGTGAAGGGCATATTGAAGAAGAATCAGCCGAGTGGTTCTTGTGGGAGAACAACTCCATTTGGCTCACTAACTTCACACACCATCAGGCTTCCAAGCAGCTCTCAAGGAAACTCAGTTTTCACACTCTATGCTTAGTGCCCTTTGAGTGCCTAGGACTGAAATGAAGCTTGGAGAGCATCCCACACAAACCAATGCTCCACATGCGGGTTTCACATGCCACCCAACTCCACATTCACAGGCAACTTCAGCGCCACAGCCGTTTTCAGATAGCCCTCAATGCAAAGGCTCTAGACGCAAATATTGGTGTGAGAGCTAATTCAATCAAGGAAACACTGCATGTTGGTGAAGGGCATATTGAAGAAGAATCAGCCCGAGTGGTTCTTGTGGGAGAACAACTCCATTTGGCTCACTAACTTCACACACCATCAGGCTTCCAGGCAGCTCTCAAGGAAACTCAGTTTTCACACTCTATGCTTAGTGCCCTTTGAGTGCCTAGGACTGAAATGAAGCTTGGAGAGCATCCCACACAAACCAATGCTCCACATGCGGGTTTCACATGCCACCAACTCCACATTCACAGGCAACTTCAGCGCCACAGCCGTTTTCAGATAGCCCTCAATGCAAAGGCTCTAGACGCAAATATTGGTGTGAGAGCTAATTCAATCAAGGAAACACTGCATGTTGGTGAAGGGCATATTTGAAGAAGAATCAGCCGAGTGGTTCTTGTGGGAGAACAACTCCATTTGGCTCACTAACTTCACACACCATCAGGCTTCCAAGCAGCTCTCAAGGAAACTCAGTTTTCACACTCTATGCTTAGTGCTCTTTGTGTGCCTAGGACTGAAATGAAGCTTGGAGAGCATCCCACACAAACGAATGCTCCACATGCGGGTTTCACATGCCACCAACTCCCACATTCACAGGCAACTTCAGCGCCACAGCCGTTTTCAGATAGCCCTCAATGCAAAGGCTCTAGACGCAAATATTGGTGTGAGAGCTAATTCAATCAAGGAAACACTGCATGTTGGTGAAGGGCATATTGAAGAAGGATCAGCAGAGTGGTTCTTGTGGGAGAACAACTCCATTTGGCTCACTAACTTCACACACCATCAGGCTTCCAAGCAGCTCTTAAGGAAACTCAGTTTTCACACTCTATGCTTAGTGCCCTTTGTATGGCTAGGACTGAAATGAACCTGGTAGAGCATCCCACACAAACGAATGCTCCACATGCGGGTTTCACATGCCACCAACTCCACATTCACAGGCAACTTCAGCGCCACAGCCGTTTTCAGATAGCCCTCAATGCACAGGCTCTAGACGCAAATATTGGTGTGAGAGCTAATTCAATCAAGGAAACACTGCATGTTGGTGAAGGGCATATTGAAGAAGGATCAGCCGAGTGGTTCTTGTGGGAGAACAACTCCATTTGGCTCACTAACTTCACTACACCATCAGGCTTCCAAGCAGCTCTCAAGGAAACTCAGTTTTCACACTCTATGCTTAGTGCTCTTTGTGTGCCTAGGACTGAAAGGAAGCATGGTCAGCATCCAACACAAACAAATGCTCCACATGCGGGTTTCACATGCCACCAACTCCACATTCTCAGGCAACTTCAGGGCCACAGCCGTTTTCAGATAGCCCTCAATGCAAAGGCTCTAGACGCAAATATTGGTGTGAGAGCTAATTCAATCAAGGAAACACTGCATGTTGGTGAAGGGCATATTGAAGAAGGATCAGCCGAGTGGTTCTTGTGGGAGAACAACTCCATTTGGCTCACTAACTTCACACACCATCAGGCTTCCAAGCAGCTCTCAAGGAAACTCAGTTTTCACACTCTATGCTTAGTGCTCTTTGTGTGCCTAGGACTGAAATGAAGCTTGGTCAGCATCCCACACATACGAATGCTCCACATGCGGGTTTCACATGCCACCAACTCCACATTCTCAGGCAACTTCAGCGCCACAGCCGTTTTCAGATAGCCCTCAATGCAAAGGCTCTAGACGCAAATATTGGTGTGAGAGCTAATTCAATCAAGGAAACACTGCATGTTGGTGAAGGGCATATTGAAGAAGGATCAGCCGAGTGGTTCTTTTGGAGAACAACTCCCATTTGGCTCACTAACTTCACACACCATCAGGCTTCCAAGCAGCTCTCAAGGAAACTCAGTTTTCACACTCTATGCTTAGTGCCCTTTGAGTGCCTAGGACTGAAATGAAGCTTGGTCAGCATCCCACACAAACGAATGCTCCACATGCGGGTTTCACATGCCACCAACTCCACATTCACAGGCAACTTCAGCGCCACAGCCATTTTCAGATAGCCCTCAATGCAAAGGCTCTAGACGCAAATATTGGTGTGAGAGCTAATTCAATCAAGGAAACACTGCATGTTGGTGAAGGGCATATTGAAGAAGAATCAGCCGAGTGGTTCTTGTGGGAGAACAACTCCATTTGGCTCACTAACTTCACACACCATCAGGCTTCCAAGCAGCTCTCAAGGAAACTCAGTTTTCACACTCTATGCTTAGTGCCCTTTGTATGGCTAGAACTGAAATGAACCTGGTAGAGCATCCCACACAAACGAATGCTCCACATGCGGGTTTCACATGCCACCAACTCCACATTCACAGGCAACTTCATCGCCACAGCCGTTTTCAGATAGCCCTTAATGCAAAGGCTCTCGACGCAAATATTGGTGTGAGAGCTAATTCAATCAAGGAAACACTGCATGTTGGTGAAGGGCATATTGAAGAAGGATCAGCCGAGTGGTTCTTGTGGGAGAACAACTCCATTTGGCTCACTAACTTCACACACCATCAGGCTTCCAAGCAGCTCTCAAGGAAACTCAGTTTTCACACTCTATGCTTAGTGCTCTTTGTGTGCCTAGGACTGAAATGAAGCTTGGACAGCATCCCACCATAAACGAATGCTCCACATGCGGGTATCACATGCCACCAACTCCACATTCACAGGCAACTTCAGCGCCACAGCCGTTTTCAGATAGCCCTCAATGCAAAGGCTCTAGACGCAAATATTGGTTGTGAGAGCTAATTCAATCAAGGAAACACTGCATGTTGGTGAAGGGCATATTGAAGAAGAATCAGCCGAGTGGTTCTTGTGGGAGAACAACTCCATTTGGCTCACTAACTTCACACACCATCAGGCTTCCAAGCAGCTCTCAAGGAAACTCAGTTTTCACACTCTATGCTTAGTGCTCTTTGTGTGCCTAGGACTGAAATGAAGCTTGGTCAGCATCCCACACAAACGAATGCTCCACATGCGGGTTTCACATGCCACCAACTCCACATTCACAGGCAACCTTCAGCGCCACAGCCGTTTTCAGATAGCCCTCAATGCAAAGGCTCTAGACGCAAATATTGGTGTGAGAGCTAATTCAATCAAGGAAACACTGCATGTTGGTGAAGGGCATATTGAAGAAGGATCAGCCGAGTGGTTCTTGTGGGAGAACAACTCCATTTGGCTCACTAACTTCACACACCATCAGGCTTCCAAGCAGCTCTCAAGGAAACTCAGTTTTCACACTCTATGCTTAGTGCCCTTTGAGTGCATTATCTAGGAATGAACCTGGTAGAGCATCCCACACAAACGAATGCTCCACATGCGGGTTTCACATGCCACCAACTCCACATTCACAGGCAACTTCAGCGCCACAGCCGTTTTCAGATAGCCCTCAATGCAAAGGCTCTAGACGCAAATATTGGTGTGAGAGCTAATTCAATCAAGGAAACACTGCATGTTGGTGAAGGGCATATTGAAGAAGGATCAGCCGAGTGGTTCTTGTGGGAGAATAACTCCGTTTGGCTCACTAACTTCACACACCATCAGGCTTCCAAGCAGCTCTCAAGGGAAACTCAGTTTTTCACACTCTATGCTTAGTGCCCTTTGAGTGCATTATCTAGGAATGAACCTGGTAGAGCATCCCACACAAACGAATGCTCCACATGCGGGTTTCACATGCCACCAACTCCACATTCACAGGCAACTTCAGCGCCACAGCCGTTTTCAGATAGCCCTCAATGCAAAGGCTCTAGACGCAAATATTGGTGTGAGAGCTAATTCAATCAAGGAAACACTGCATGTTGGTGAAGGGCATATTGAAGAAGGATCAGCCGAGTGGTTCTTGTGGAGAACAACTCCATTTGGCTCACTAACTTCACACACCATCAGGCTTCCAAGCAGCTCTCAAGGAAACTCAGTTTTCACACTCTATGCTTAGTGCCCTTTGAGTGCATTATCTAGGAATGAACCTGGTAGAGCATCCCACACAAACGAATGCTCCACATGCGGGTTTCACATGCCACCAACTCCACATTCACAGGCAACTTCAGCGCCACAGCCGTTTTCAGATAGCCCTCAATGCAAAGGCTCTAGACGCAAATATTGGTGTGAGAGCTAATTCAATCAAGGAAACACTGCATGTTGGTGAAGGGCATATTGAAGAAGGATCAGCCGAGTGGTTCTTGTGGGAGAACAACTCCATTTGGCTCACTAACTTCACACACCATCAGGCTTCCAAGCAGCTCTCAAGGAAACTCAGTTTTCACACTCTATGCTTAGTGCTCTTTGTGTGCCTAGGACTGAAATGAAGCTTGGTCAGCATCACACACAACCGAATGCTCCACATGCGGGTTTCACATGCCACCAACTCCACATTCACAGGCAACTTCAGCGCCACAGCCATTTTCAGATAGCCCTCAATGCAAAGGCTCTAGACGCAAATATTGGTCGTGAGAGCTAATTCAATCAAGGAAACACTGCATGTTGGTGAAGGGCATATTGAAGAAGAATCGGCTGAGTGGTTCTTGTGGGAGAACAACTCCATTTGGCTCACTAACTTCACACACCATCAGGCTTCCAAGCAGCTCTCAGGAAACTCAGTTTTCACACTCTATGCTTAGTGCCATTTGAGTGCATTATCTAGGAATGAACCTGGTAGAGCATCCCACACAAACGAATGCTCCACATGCGGCTTTCACATGCCACCAACTCCACATTCACAGGCAACTTCAGCGCCACAGCCGTTTTCAGATAGCCCTCAATGCAAAGGCTCTAGACGCAAATATTGGTGTGAGAGCCAATTCAATCAAGGAAACACTGCATGTTGGTGAAGGGCATATTGAAGAAGGATCAGCCGAGTGGTTCTTGTGGGAGAACAACTCCATTTGGCTCACTAACTTCACACACCATCAGGCTTCCAAGCAGCTCTCAAGGAAACTCAGTTTTCACACTCTATGCTTAGTGCCCTTTGAGTGCATTATCTAGGAATGAACCTGGTAGAGCATCCCACACAAACGAATGCTCCACATGCAGGTTTCACATGCCAGCAACTCCACATTCACAGGCAACTTCAGCGCCACAGCCGTTTTCAGACAGCCCTCAATGCAAAGGCTCTAGACGCAAATATTGGTGTGAGAGCTAATTCAATCAAGGAAACACTGCATGTTGGTGAAGGGCATATTGAAGAAGGATCAGCCGAGTGGTTCTTGTGGGAGAACAACTCCATTTGGCTCACTAACTTCACACACCATCAGGCTTCCAAGCAGCTCTCAAGGAAACTCAGTTTTCACACTCTATGCTTAGTGCCCTTTGAGTGCCTAGGACTGAAATGAAGCTTGGTGAGCATCCCACACAAACGAATGCTCCACATGCGGGTTTCACATGCCACCAACTCCACATTCACAGGCAACTTCAGCGCCACAGCCGTTTTCAGATAGCCCTCAATGCAAAGGCTCTCGACGCAAATATTGGTGTGAGAGCTAATTCAATCAAGGAAACACTGCATGTTGGTGAAGGGCATATTGAAGAAGGATCAGCCGAGTGGTTCTTGTGGGAGAACAACTCCATTTGGCTCACTAACTTCACACACCATCAGGCTTCCAAGCAGCTCTCAAGGAAACTCAGTTTTCACACTCTATGCTTAGTGCCCTTTGAGTGCATTATCTAGGAATGAACCTGGTAGAGTATCCCACACAAACGAATGCTCCACATGCGGGTTTCACATGCCACCAACTCCACATTCACAGGCAACTTCAGCGCCACAGCCGTTTTCAGATAGCCCTCAATGCAAAGGCTCTAGACGCAAATATTGGTGTGAGAGCTAATTCAATCAAGGAAACACTGCATGTTGGTGAAGGGCATATTGAAGAAGGATCAGCCGAGTGGTTCTTGTGGGAGAACAACTCCATTTGGCTCACTAACTTCACACACCATCAGGCTTCCAAGCAGCTCTCAAGGAAACTCAGTTTTCACACTCTATGCTTAGTGCCCTTTGAGTGCCTAGGACTGAAAGAAGCTTGGTGAGCATCCCACACAAACGAATGCTCCACATGCGGGTTTCACATGCCACCAACTCCACATTCTCAGGCAACTTCAGCGCCACAGCCGTTTTCAGATAGCCCTCAATGCAAAGGCTCTCGACGCAAATATTGGTGTGAGAGCTAATTCAATCAAGGAAGCACTGCATGTTGGTGAAGGGCATATTGAAGAAGGATCAGCCGAGTGGTTCTTGTGGGAGAACATCTCCATTTGGCTCACTAACTTCACACACCATCAGGCTTCCAAGCAGCTCTCAAGGAAACTCAGTTTTCACACTCTATGCTTAGTGCCCTTTGAGTGCATTATCTAGGAATGAACCTGGTAGAGCATCCCACACAAACGAATGCTCCACATGCGGGTTTCACATGCCACCAACTCCACATTCTCAGGCAACTTCAGCGCCACAGCCGTTTTCAGATAGCCCTCAATGCAAAGGCTCTAGACGCAAATATTGGTGTGAGAGCTAATTCAATCAAGGAAACACTGCATGTTGGTGAAGGGCATATTGAAGAAGGATCAGCCGAGTGGTTCTTGTGGGAGAACAACTCCATTTGGCTCACTAACTTCACACACCATCAGGCTTCCAAGCAGCTCTCAAGGAAACTCAGTTTTCACACTCTATGCTTAGTGCCCTTTGAGTGCATTATCTAGGAATGAACCTGGTAGAGCATCCCACACAAACGAATGCTCCACATGCGGGTTTCACATGCCACCAACTCCACATTCACAGGCAACTTCAGCGCCACAGCCGTTTTCAGATAGCCCTCAATGCAAAGGCTCTAGACGCAAATATTGGTGTGAGAGCTAATTCAATCAAGGAAACACTGCATGTTGGTGAAGGGCATATTGAAGAAGGATCAGCCGAGTGGTTCCTGTGGGAGAACAACTCCATTTGGCGCACTAACTTCACACACCATCAGGCTTCCAAGCAGCTCTCAAGGAAACTCAGTTTTCACACTCTATGCTTAGTGCCCTTTGAGTGCCTAGGACTGAAATGAATCTTGGTGAGCATCCCACACAAACGAATGCTGCACATGCGGCTTTCACATGCCATCAACTCCACATTCACAGGCAACTTCAGCGCCACAGCCATTTTCAGATAGCCCTCAATGCAAAGGCTCTAGACGCAAATATTGTCGTGAGAGCTAATTCAATCAAGGAAACACTGCATGTTGGTCAAGGGCATATTGAACAAGGATCAGCCGAGTGGTTCTTGTGGGAGAACAACTCCATATGGCGCACTAACTTCACACACCATCAGGCTTCCAAGCAGCTCTCAAGGAAACTCAGTTTTCACACTCTATGCTTAGTGCCATTTGAGTGCATTATCTAGGAATGAACCTGGTAGAGCATCCCACACAAACGAATGCTCCACATGCGGCTTTCACATGCCACCAACTCCACATTCACAGGCAACTTCAGCGCCACAGCCGTTTTCAGATAGCCCTCAATGCAAAGGCTCTAGACGCAAATATTGGTGTGAGAGCCAATTCAATCAAGGAAACACTGCATGTTGGTGAAGGGCATATTGAAGAAGGATCAGCCGAGTGGTTCTTGTGGGAGAACAACTCCATTTGGCTCACTAACTTCACACACCATCAGGCTTCCAAGCAGCTCTCAAGGAAACTCAGTTTTCACACTCTATGCTTAGTGCCATTTGAGTGCATTATCTAGGAATGAACCTGGTAGAGAATCCCACACACACGAATGCTCCACATGCAGGTTTCACATGCCACCAACTCCACATTCACAGGCAACTTCAGCGCCACAGCCGTTTTCAGATAGCCCTCAATGCAAAGGCTCTAGACACAAATATTGGTGTGAGAGCTAATTCAATCAAGGAAACACTTCATGTAGGTGAAGGGCATATTGAAGAAGGATCAGCCGAGTGGTTCTTGTGGAGAACAACTCCATTTGGCTCACTAACTTCACACACCATCAGGCTTCCAAGCAGCTCTCAAGGAAACTCAGTTTTCACACTCTATGCTTAGTGCCCTTTGAGTGCATTATCTAGGAATGAACCTGGTAGAGCATCCACACAAACGAATGCTCCACATGCAGGTTTCACATGCCACCAACTCCACATTCACAGGCAACTTCAGCGCCACAGCCGTTTTCAGACAGCCCTCAATGCAAAGGCTCTAGACGCAAATATTGGTGTGAGAGCTAATTCAATCAAGGAAACACTGCATGTTGGTGAAGGGCATATTGAAGAAGGATCAGCCGAGTGGTTCTTGTGGGAGAACAACTCCATTTGGCTCACTAACTTCACACACCATCAAGCTTCCAAGCAGCTCTCAAGGAAACTCAGTTTTCACACTCTATGCTTAGTGCCCTTTGAGTGCCTAGGACTGAAATGAAGCTTGGTGAGCATCCCACACAAACGAATGCTCCACATGCGGGTTTCACATGCCACCAACTCCACATTCACAGGCAACTTCAGCGCCACAGCCGTTTTCAGATAGCCCTCAATGCAAAGGCTCTCGACGCAAATATTGGTGTGAGAGCTAATTCAATCAAGGAAACACTGCATGTTGGTGAAGGGCATATTGAAGAAGGATCAGCCGAGTGGTTCTTGTGGGAGAACAACTCCATTTGGCTCACTAACTTCACACACCATCAGGCTTCCAAGCAGCTCTCAAGGAAACTCAGTTTTCACACTCTATGCTTAGTGCCCTTTGAGTGCCTAGGACTGAAATGAAGCTTGGTGAGCATCCCACACAAACGAATGCTCCACATGCAGGTTTCACATGCCACCAACTCCACATTCACAGGCAACTTCAGCGCCACAGCCGTTTTCAGATAGCCCTCAATGCAAAGGCTCTCGACGCAAATATTGGTGTGAGAGCTAATTCAATCAAGGAAACACTGCATGTTGGTGAAGGGCATATTGAAGAAGGATCAGCCGAGTGGTTCTTGTGGGAGAACAACTCCATTTGGCTCACTAACTTCACACACCATCAGGCTTCCAAGCAGCTCTCAAGGAAGGTCAGTTTTCACACTCTATGCTTAGTGCCCTTTGAGTGCATTATCTAGGAATGAACCTGGTAGAGCATCCCACACAAACGAATGCTCCACATGCGGGTTTCACATGCCACCAACTCCACATTCACAGGCAACTTCAGCGCCACAGCCGTTTTCAGATAGCCCTCAATGCAAAGGCTCTAGACGCAAATATTGGTGTGAGAGCTAATTCAATCAAGGAAACACTGCATGTTGGTGAAGGGCATATTGAAGAAGGATCAGCCGAGTGGTTCCTGTGGGAGAACAACTCCATTTGGCTCACTAACTTCACACACCATCAGGCTTCCAAGCAGCTCTCAAGGAAACTCAGTTTTCACACTCTATGCTTAGTGCCATTTGAGTGCCTAGGACTGAAATGAATCTTGGTGAGCATCCCACACAAACGAATGCTCCATATGCGGCTTTCACATGCCATCAACTCCACATTCACAGGCAACTTCAGCGCCACAGCCATTTTCAGATAGCCCTCAATGCAAAGGCTCTAGACGCAAATATTGGTGTGAGAGCTAATTCAATCAAGGAAACACTGCATGTTGGTGAAGGGCATATTGAACAAGGATCAGCCGAGTGGTTCTTGTGGGAGAACAACTCCATATGGCTCACTAACTTCACACATCATCAGGCTTCCAAGCAGCTCTCAAGGAAACTCAGTTTTCACACTCTATGCTTAGTGCCATTTGAGTGCATTATCTAGGAATGAACCTGGTAGAGAATCCCACACACACGAATGCTCCACATGCAGGTTTCACATGCCACCAACTCCACATTCACAGGCAACTTCAGCGCCACAGCCGTTTTCAGATAGCCCTCAATGCAAAGGCTCTCGACGCAAATATTGGTGTGAGAGCTAATTCAATCAAGGAAACACTGCATGTTGGTGAAGGGCATATTGAAGAAGGATCAGCCGAGTGGTTCTTGTGGGAGAACAACTCCATTTGGCTCACTAACTTCACACACCATCAGGCTTCCAAGCAGCTCTCAAGGAAGGTCAGTTTTCACACTCTATGCTTAGTGCCCTTTGAGTGCATTATCTAGGAATGAACCTGGTAGAGCATCCCACACAAACGAATGCTCCACATGCGGGTTTCACATGCCACCAACTCCACATTCACAGGCAACTTCAGCGCCACAGCCGTTTTCAGATAGCCCTCAATGCAAAGGCTCTAGACGCAAATATTGGTGTGAGAGCTAATTCAATCAAGGAAACACTGCATGTTGGTGAAGGGCATATTGAAGAAGGATCAGCCGAGTGGTTCCTGTGGGAGAACAACTCCATTTGGCTCACTAACTTCACACACCATCAGGCTTCCAAGCAGCTCTCAAGGAAACTCAGTTTACACACTCTATGCTTAGTGCCATTTGAGTGCCTAGGACTGAAATGAATCTTGGTGAGCATCCCACACAAACGAATGCTCCATATGCGGCTTTCACATGCCATCAACTCCACATTCACAGGCAACTTCAGCGCCACAGCCATTTTCAGATAGCCCTCAATGCAAAGGCTCTAGACGCAAATATTGGTGTGAGAGCTAATTCAATCAAGGAAACACTGCATGTTGGTGAAGGGCATATTGAACAAGGATCAGCCGAGTGGTTCTTGTGGGAGAACAACTCCATATGGCTCACTAACTTCACACATCATCAGGCTTCCAAGCAGCTCTCAAGGAAACTCAGTTTTCACACTCTATGCTTAGTGCCATTTGAGTGCATTATCTAGGAATGAACCTGGTAGAGAATCCCACACACACGAATGCTCCACATGCAGGTTTCACATGCCACCAACTCCACATTCACAGGCAACTTCAGCGCCACAGCCGTTTTCAGATAGCCCTCAATGCAAAGGCTCTAGACACAAATATTGGTGTGAGAGCTAATTCAATCAAGGAAACACTTCATGTAGGTGAAGGGCATATTGAAGAAGGATCAGCCGAGTGGTTCTTGTGGGAGAACAACTCCATTTGGCTCACTAACTTCACACACCATCAGGCTTCCAAGCAGCTCTCAAGGAAACTCAGTTTTCACACTCTATGCTTAGTGCCCTTTGAGTGCATTATCTAGGAATTAACCTGGTAGAGCATCCCACACAAACGAATGCTCCACATGCAGGTTTCACATGCCACCAACTCCACATTCACAGGCAACTTCAGCGCCACAGCCGTTTTCAGACAGCCCTCAATGCAAAGGCTCTAGACGCAAATATTGGTGTGAGAGCTAATTCCATCAAGGAAACACTGCATGTTGGTGAAGGGCATATTGAAGAAGGATCAGCCGAGTGGTTCTTGTGGGAGAACAACTCCATTTGGCTCACTAACTTCACACACCATCAGGCTTCCAAGCAGCTCTCAAGGAAACTCAGTTTTCACACTCTATGCTTAGTGCCCTTTGAGTGCCTAGGACTGAAATGAAGCTTGGTGAGCATCCCACACAAACGAATGCTCCACATGCGGGTTTCACATGCCACCAACTCCACATTCACAGGCAACTTCAGCGCCACAGCCGTTTTCAGATAGCCCTCAATGCAAAGGCTCTCGACGCAAATATTGGTGTGAGAGCTAATTCAATCAAGGAAACACTGCATGTTGGTGAAGGGCATATTGAAGAAGGATCAGCCGAGTGGTTCTTGTGGGAGAACAAGTCCATTTGGCTCACTAACTTCACACACCATCAGGCTTCCAAGCAGCTCTCAAGGAAACTCAGTTTTCACACTCTATGCTTAGTGCCCTTTGAGTGCATTATCTAGGAATGAACCTGGTAGAGCATCCCACACAAACGAATGCTCCACATGCAGGTTTCACATGCCACCAACTCCACATTCACAGGCAACTTCAGCGCCACAACCATTTTCAGATAGCCCTCAATGCAAAGACTCTAGACACAAATATTCGTGTGAGAGCTAATTCAATCAAGGAAACACTGCATGTTGGTGAAGGGCATATTGAAGAAGGATCAGCCGAGTGGTTCTTGTGGGAGAACAACTCCATTTGGCTCACTAACTTCACACACCATCAGGCTTCCAAGCAGCTCTCAAGGAAACTCAGTTTTCACACTCTATGCTTAGTGCCCTTTGAGTGCCTAGGACTGAAATGAAGCTTGGTGAGCATCCCACACAAACGAATGCTCCACATTCGGGTTTCACATGCCACCAACTCCACATTCACAGGCAACTTCAGCGCCACAGCCATTTTCAGATAGCCCTCAATGCAAAGGCTCTAGACGCAAATATTGGTGTTAGAGCTAATTCAATCAAGGAAACACTGCATGTTGGTGAAGGGCAATTTGAAGAAGGATCAGCCGAGTGGTTCTTGTGGGAGAACACCTCCATTTGGCTCACTAACTTCACACACCATCAGGCTTCCAAGCAGCTCTCAAGGAAACTCAGTTTTCACACTCTATGCTTAGTGCCCTTTGAGTGCCTAGGACTGAAATGAAGCTTGGTGAGCATCCCACACAAACGAATGCTCCACATGCGGGTTTCACATGCCACCAACTCCACATTCACAGGCAACTTCAGCACCACAGCCGTTTTCAGATAGCCCTCAATGCAAAGGCTCTAGACGCAAATATTGGTGTGAGAGCTAATTCAATCAAGGAAACACTGCATGTTGGTGAAGGGCATATTAAAGAAGGATCAGCCGAGTGGTTCTTGTGGGAGAACACCTCAATTTGGCTCACTAACTTCACACACCATCAGGCTTCCAAGCAGCTCTCAAGGAAACTCAGTTTTCACACTCTATGCTTAGTGCCCTTTGAGTGCATTATCTAGGAATGAACCTGGTAGAGCATCCCACACAAACGAATGCTCCACATGCAGGTTTCACATGCCACCAACTCCACATTCACAGGCAACTTCAGGGCCACAGCCGTTTTCAGCTAGCCCTCAATGCAAAGGCTCTAGACGCAAATACTGGTGTGAGAGCTAATTCAATCAAGGAAACACTGCATGTTGGTGAAGGGCATATTGAAGAAGGATCAGCCGAGTGGTTCTTGTGGGAGAACAACTCCATTTGGCTCAATAACTTCACACACCATCAGGCTTCCAAGCAGCTCTCAAGGAAACTCAGTTTTCACACTCTATGCTTAGTGCCCTTTGAGTGCCTAGGACTGAAATGAAGCTTGGTGAGCATCCCACACAAACGAATGCTCCACATGCGGCTTTCACATGCCACCAACTCCACATTCACAGGCAACTTCAGCGCCACAGCCATTTTCAGATAGCCCTCAATGCAAAGGCTCTACACGCAAATATTGGTGTGAGTGCTAATTCAATCAAGGAAACACTGCATGTTGGTGAAGGGCATATTGAAGAAGGATTAGCCGAGTGGTTCTTGTGGGAGAACAACTCCATTTGGCTCACTAACTTCACACACCATCAGGCTTCCAAGCAGCTCTCAAGGAAACTCAGTTTTCACACTCTATGCTTAGTGCCCTTTGAGTGCATTATCTAGGAATGAACCTGGTAGAGCATCCCACACAAACGAATGCTCCACATGCGGGTTTCACATGCCACCAACTCCACATTCACAGGACAACTTCAGCGCCAAAGCCATTTTCAGATAGCCCTCAATACGAAGCATCTAGGCGCAAATATTGGTGTGAGAGCTAATTCAATCAAGGAAACACTGCATGTTGGTGAAGCGCATATTGAAGAAGAATCAGCCGAGTGGTTCTTGTGGGAGAACAACTCCATTTGGCTCACTAACTTCACACACCATCAGGCTTCCAAGCAGCTCTCAAGGAAACTCAGTTTTCATCCTCTAGGCTTAATGCCTTTTGAGTGAATTATCTAAGAATGAATCTGGTAGAGCATCCCACACAAACCAATGCTCCACATGCGGGTTTCACATGCCACCAACTCCACATTCACAGACAACTTCAGCGCCAAAGTCGTTTTCAGATAGCCCTCAATACAAACGCTCTAGGCGCAAATATTGGTGTGAGAGCTAATTCAATCAAGGAAATACTGCATGTTGGTGAAGCGCATATTGAAGAAGAATCAGCTGAGTGGTTCTTGTGGAGAACAACTCCATTTGGCTCACTAACTTCACACACCATCAGGTTTCCATGCAGCTCTCAAGGAAACTCAGTTTTCTCACTCTAGGCTTAATGCCCTTTGAGTGCCTAGGACTGAAATGAAGCTTGGTGAGCTTCCGACACAAACCAATGCTCCACATGCGGGTTTCACATGCCACCAACTCCACATTCACAGACAACTTCAGCGCCAAAGCCGTTTTCAGATAGCCCTCAATACAATGGCTCTAGGCGCAAATATTGGTGTGAGAGCTAATTCAATCAAGGAAACACTGCATGTTGGTGAAGCGCATATTGAAGAAGAATCAGCCGAGTGGTTCTTGTGGGAGAACAACTCCATTTGGCTCACTAACTTCACACACCATCAGGCTTCCAAGCAGCTCTCAAGGAAACTCAGTTTTCACACTCTAGGCTTAATGCCCTTTGAGTGCATTATGTAGGAAAGAACCTGGTAGAGCTTCCCACACAAACCAATGCTCCACATGCGGGTTTCACATGCCACCAACTCCACATTCACAGACAACTTCAGCGCCAAAGCCGTTTTCAGATAGCCCTCAATACAAAGGCTCTAGGCGCAAATATTGGTGTGAGAGCTAATTCAACCAAGGAAACACTGCATGTTGGTGAAGCGCATATGGAAGAAGAATCAGCCAAGTGGTTCTTGTGGAAGAACAACTCCATTTGGCTCACTAACTTCACACACCATCAGACTTCCAAGCAGCTCTCAAGGAAACTCAGTTTTCACACTCTAGGCTTAATGACCTTTGAGTGCATTATCTAAGAATGAAACTGGTAGAGCATCCCACACAAACCAATGCTCCAAATGCGGGTTTCACATGCCACCAACTCCACATTCACAGACAACTTCAGCGCCAAAGCCGTTTTCAGATAGCCCTCAATGCAAAGGCTCTAGGCGCAAATATTGGTGTGAGAGCTAATTCAATCAAGGAAACACTGCATGTTGGTGAATCACATATTGAAGAAGAATCAGCCGAGTGGTTCTTGTGGGAGAACAACTCCATTTGGCTCACTAACTTCACACACCATCAGGCTTCCAAGCAGCTCTCAAGGAAACTCAGTTTTCACAATCTAGGCTTAATGCCCTTTGAGTGCCTAGGACTGAAATGAAGCTTGGTGAGCTTCCCACACAAACCAATGCTCCACATGCGGGTTTCACATGCCATCAACTCCACATTCCCAGACAACTTCAGCGCCAAAGCCGTTTTCAGATAGACCTCAATACAATGGCTCTAGGTGTAAATATTGGTGTGAGAGCTAATTCAATCAAGGAAACACTGAATGTTGGTGAAGGGCATCTTGAAGAAGAATCAGTCTAGTGTTTCTTGTGGGGGAACAACTCCATTTCGCTCACTAACTTCACACACCATCCGGCTACCAAGCAGCTCTCAAGGAAACTCAGTTTTCACACTCTAGGCTTAGTGCCCTTTGAGTGCATTATCTAGGAATGTACCTGAAGGAGCATCCAACACAAACCAATGCTCCACATGCGTGTTTCACATGCCACCAACTCCACATTCACAAACAACTTCAGCGCCACAGCTGTTTTCAGATAGCCCTCAATACAAAGGCTCTAGGCGCAAATATTGGTGTGAGAGCTAATTCAATCAAGGAAACACTGCATGATGGTGAAGCGCACATTGAAGAAGAATCAGCCGAGTGGTTCTTGTGGGAGAACAACTCCATTTGGCTCACTAACTTCACACACCATCAGGCTTCCAAGCTGCTCTCAAGGAAACTCAGGTTTCACACTCTAGGCTTAATGCCCTTTGAGAGCCTAGGACTGAAATGAAGCTTGGTGAGCTTCCCACACAAACCAATGCTCCACATGCGGGTTTCACATGCCACCAACTCCACATTCACAGACAACTTCAGCGCCAAAGCCGTTTTCAGATAGCCCTCAATACAAAGGCTCTAGGCGCAAATATTGGTGTGAGAGCTAATTCAATCAAGGAAACACTGCATGTTGGTGAAGCGCATCTTGAAGAAGAATCAGTCTAGTGTTTCTTGTGGGGGAACAACTCCATTTCGCTCACTAACTTCACACACCATCAGGCTACCAAGCAGCTCTCAAGGAAACTCAGTTTTCACACTCTAGGCTTAGTGCCCTTTTAGTGCATTATCTAGGAATGTACCTGTAGGAGCATCCAACACAAACCAATGCTCCACATGCGTGTTTCACATGCCACCAACTCCACATTCACAAACAACTTCAGCGCCAAAGCCGTTTTCAGATAGCCCTCAATGCAAAGGCTCTAGGCGCAAATATTGGTGTGAGAGCTAATTCAATCAAGGAAACACTGCATGTTGGTGAAGCGCATATTGAAGAAGAATCAGCCGAGTGGTTCTTGTGGGAGAACAACTCCATTTGGCTCACTAACTTCACACACCATCAGGCTTCCAAGCAGCTCTCAAGGAAACTCAGTTTTCACACTCTAGGCTTAATGCCCTTTGAGAGCCTAGGACTGAAATGAAGGTTGGTGAGCTTCCCACACAAACCAATGCTCCACATGCGGGTTTCACATGCCACCAACTCCACATTCACAGACAACTTCAGCGCCAAAGCCGTTTTCAGATAGCCCTCAATACAAAGGCTCTAGGAGCAAATATTGGTGTGAGAGCTAATTCAATCAAGGAAACACTGCATGTTGGTGAAGCGCATATTGAAGAAGAATCAGCCGAGTGGTTCTTGTTGGAGAACAACTCCATTTGGCTCACTAACTTCACACACCATCAGGCTTCCAAACAGCTCTCAAGGAAACTCAGTTTTCACACTCTAGGATTAATGCCCTTTGAGTGCATTATGTAGGAAAGAACCTGGTAGAGCTTCCCACACAAACCAATGCTCCACATGCAGGTTTCACATGCCACCAACTCCACATTCACAGACAACTTCAGCACCAAAGCCGTTTTCAGATAGCCCTCAATGCAAAGGCTCTAGGCGCAAATATTGGTGTGAGAGCTAATTCAATCAAGGAAACACTGCATGTTGGTGAAGCACATATTGAAGAAGAATCAGCCGAGTGGTTCTTGTGGGAGAACAACTCCATTTGGCTCACTCACTTCACACACCATCAGGCTTCCAAGCAGCTCTCAAGGAAACTCAGATTTCACACTCTAGGCTTAGTGCACTTTGAGTGCATTATCTAGGAATGAACCTGGTAGAGCTTCCCACACAAACCAATGCTCCACATGCGGGTTTCACATGCCACCAAATCCACATTCACAGACAACTTCAGCGCCACAACCGTTTTCAGATAGCCCTCAATACAAAGGCTCTAGGCGCAAATATTGGTGTGAGAGCTAATTCAATCAAGGAAACACTGCATGTTGGTGAAGTGCATATTGAAGAAGAATCAGCCAAGTGGTTCTTGTGTGAGAACAACTCCATTTGGCTCACTAACTTCACACACCATCAGGCTTCCAAGCAGCTCTCAAGGAAACTCAGTTTTCACACTCTATGCTTAATGCCTTTTGAGTGAATTATCTAGGAATGTTCCTGGTAGAGCATCCAACACAAACCAATGCTCCACATGCGGGTTTCACATGCCAACAGCTTCACATTCACAGACAACTTCAGCGCCAAAGCCGTTTTCAGATAGCCCTCAATACAAAGGCTCTAGGCGCAAATATTGGTGTGAGAGCTAATTCAATCAAGGAAACACTGCATGTTGGTGAAGCGCATATGGAAGAAGAATCAGCCGAGTGGTTCTTGTGGGAGAACAACTCCATTTGGCTCACTAACTTCACACACCATCAGGCTTCCAAGCAGCTCTCAAGGAAACTCAGTTTTCACACTCTATGCTTAATGGCCTTTCAGTGCCTAGGACTGAAATGAAGCTTGGTGAGCTTCCCACACAAACCAATGCTCCACATGCGGGTTTCACATGCCACCAACTCCACATTCACAAACAACTTCAGCACCAAAGCCGTTTTCAGATAGCCCTCAATACAAAGGCTCTAGGCGCAAATATTGGTGTGAGAGCTAATTCAATCAAGGAAACACTGCATGTTGGTGAAGCGCATATTGAAGAAGAATCAGCCGAGTGGTTCTTGTGGGAGAACAACTCCATTTGGCTCACTCACTTCACACACCATCAGGCTTCCAAGCAGCTCTCAAGGAAACTCAGATTTCACACTCTAGGCTTAGTGCACTTTGAGTGCATTATCTAGGAATGAACCTGGTAGAGCTTCCCACACAAACCAATGCTCCACATGCGGGTTTCACATGCCACCAAATCCACATTCACAGACAACTTCAGCGCCACAACCGTTTTCAGATAGCCCTCAATACAAAGGCTCTAGGCGCAAATATTGGTGTGAGAGCTAATTCAATCAAGGAAACACTGCATGTTGGTGAAGCGCATATTGAAGAAGAATCAGCCGAGTGGTTCTTGTGGAAGAACAACTCCATTTGGCTCACTAACTTCACACACCATCAGACTTCCAAGCAGCTCTCAAGGAAACTCAGTTTTCATCCTCTAGGCTTAATGCCCTTGGAGTGAATTATGTAGGAAAGAAACTGGTAGAGCATCCCACACAAACCAATGCTCCACATGCGGGTTTCACATGCCACCAACTCCACATTCACAGACAACTTCAGCGCCAAAGCCGTTTTCAGATAGCCCTCAATGCAAAGGCTCTAGGCGCAAATATTGGTGTGAGAGCTAATTCAATCAAGGAAACACTGCATGTTGGTGAAGCACATATTGAAGAAGAATCAGCCGAGTGGTTCTTGTGGGAGAACAACTCCATTTGCTCACTAACTTCACACACCATCAGGCTACCAAGCAGCTCTCAACAAAACTCAGTTTTCACACTCTAGGCTTAGTGCTCTTTGAGTGCATTATCTGGGAATGAACCTGGTAGAGCTTCCCACACAAACCAATGCTCCACATGCGGGTTTCACATGCCACCAACCCCACATTCACAGGCAACTTCAGCGCCAAAGCCGTTTTCAGATAGCCCTCAATACAAAGGCTCTAGGCGCAAATATTGGTGTGAGAGCTAATTCAATCAAGGAAACACTGCATGTTGGTGAAGCGCATATTGAAGAAGAATCAGCCGAGTGGTTGTTGTGGGAGAACAACTCCATTTGGCTCACTAACTTCACACACCATCAGGCTTCCAAGCAGCTCTCAAGGAAACTCAGTTTTCACACTCTATGTTTAATGCCCTTTGAGTGCCTAGGACTGAAATGAAGCTTGGTGAGCTTCCCACACAAACCAATGCTCCACATGCGGGTTTCACATGCCACCAACTCCACATTCACAGACAACTTCAGCGCCAAAGCCGTTTTCAGATAGCCCTCAATACAAAGGCTCTAGGCGCAAATATTGGTGTGAGAGCTAATTCAATCAAGGAAACACTGCATGTTGGTGAAGCGCATATTGAAGAAGAATCAGCCGAGTGGTTCTTGTGGGAGAACAACTCCATTTGGCTCACTAACTTCACACACCATCAGGCTTCCAAGCAGCTCTCAAGGAAACTCAGTTTTCACACTCTAGGCTTAATGCCCTTTGAGTGCCTAGGACTGAAATGAAGCTTGGTGAGCTTCCCACACAAACCAATGCTCCACATGCGGGTTTCACATGCCACCAACCCCACATTCACAGGCAACTTCAGCGCCAAAGCCGTTTTCAGGTAGCCCTCAATACAAAGGCTCTAGGCGCAAATATTGGTGTGAGAGCTAATTCAATCAATAGGAAACACTGCATGTTGGTGAAGCGCATATTGAAGAAGAATCAGCCGACCGGTTCTTGTGGGAGAACAACTCCATTTGGCTCACTAACTTCACACAGCATCAGGCTTCCAAGCTGCTCTCAAGGAAACTCAGTTTTCACACTCTAGGCTTAATGCCCTTTGAGTGCCTAGGACTGAAATGAAGCTTGGTGAGCTTCCCACACAAACCAATCCTCCACATGCGGGTTTCACATGCCACCAACTCCACATTCACAGACAACTTGGTAGCCAAAGCCGTTTTCAGAGAGCCCTCAATACAAAGGCTCTATTCGCAAATATTGGTGTGAGAGCTAATTCAATCAAGGAAACACTGCATGTTGGTGAAGCGCATATTGAAGAAGAATCAGCCGAGTGGTTCTTGTGGGAGAACACCTCCATTTGGCTCACTAACTTCACACACCATCAGGCTTCCAAGCAGCTCTCAAGCAAACTCAGTTTTCATACTCTAAGCTTAATGCCCTTTGAGTGCCTAGGACTGAAATGAAGCTTGGTGAGCTTCCCACACAAACCAATGCTCCACATGCGGGTTTCACATGCCACCAACTCCACATTCACAGACAACTTCAGCGCCAAAGCCGTTTTCAGATAGACCTCAATACAAAGGCTCTAGGTGTAAATATTGGTGTGAGAGCTAATTCAATCAAGGAAACACTGCATGTTGGTGAAGCACATCTTGAAGAAGAATCAGTCGAGTGTTTCTTGTGGGGGAACAACTCCATTTCGCTCACTAACTTCACACACCATCAGGCTACCAAGCAGCTCTCAAGGAAACTCAGTTTTCACACTCTAGGCTTAATGCCCTTTGAGTGCATTATCTAGGAATGTACCTGAAGGAGCATCCAACACAAACCAATGCTCCACATGCGGGTTTCACATGCCACCAACTCCACATTCACAAACAACTTCAGCGCCACAGCCGTTTTCAGATAGCCCCCAATACAAAGGCTCTAGGCGCAAATATTGGTGTGAGAGCTAATTCAATCAAGGAAACACTGCATGTTGGTGAAGCGCATATTGAAGAAGAATCAGCCGAGTGGTTCTTGTGGGAGAACAACTCCATTTGGCTCACTAACTTCACACACCATAAGGCTTCCAACCTGCTCTCAAGGAAACTCAGTTTTCACACTCTAGGCTTAATGCCCTTTGAGTGCCTAGGACTGAAATGAAGCTTGGTGAGCTTCCCACACAAACCAATCCTCCACATGCGGGTTTCACATGCCACCAACTCCATATTCACAGACAACTTCAGCGCCAAAGCCGTTTTCAGAGAGCCCTCAATACAAAGGCTCTAGGCGCAAATATTGGTGTGAGAGCTAATTCAATCAAGGAAACACTGCATGTTGGTGAAGCGCATATGGAAGAAGAATCAGCCGAGTGGTTCTTGTGGGAGAACAACTCCATTTGGCTCACTAACTTCACACACCATCAGGCTTCCAAGCAGCTCTCAAGGAAACTCAGTTTTCAAGCTCTATGCTTAATGGCCTTTCAGTGCCTAGGACTGAAATGAAGCTTGGTGAGCTTCCCACACAAACCAATGCTCCACATGCGGGTTTCACATGCCACCAACTCCACATTCACAAACAACTTCAGCACCAAAGCCGTTTTCAGATAGCCCTCAATACAAAGGCTCTAGGCGCAAATATTGGTGTGAGAGCTAATTCAATCAAGGAAACACTGCATGTTGGTGAAGCGCATATTGAAGAAGAATCAGCCGAGTGGTTCTTGTGGGAGAACAACTCCATTTGGCTCACTCACTTCACACACCATCAGGCTTCCAAGCAGCTCTCAAGGAAACTCAGATTTCACACTCTAGGCTTAGTGCACTTTGAGTGCATTATCTAGGAATGAACCTGGTAGAGCTTCCCACACAAACCAATGCTCCACATGCGGGTTTCACATGCCACCAAATCCACATTCACAGACAACTTCAGCGCCACAACCGTTTTCAGATAGCCCTCAATACAAAGGCTCTAGGCGCAAATATTGGTGTGAGAGCTAATTCAATCAAGGAAACACTGCATGTTGGTGAAGCGCATATGGAAGAAGAATCAGCCGAGTGGTTCTTGTGTGAGAAAAACTCCATTTGGCTAACTAACTTCACACACCATCAGGCTTCCAAGCAGCTCTCAAGGAAACTCAGTTTTCACACTCTATGCTTAATGCCTTTTGAGTGAATTATCTAGGAATGTTCCTGTAGAGCATCCAACACAAACCAATGCTCCACATGCGTGTTTCACATGCCACCAACTCCACATTCACAGACAACTTCAGCGCCAAAGCCGTTTTCAGATAGCCCTCAATACAAAGGCTCTAGGCGCAAATATTGGTGTGAGAGCTAATTCAATCAAGGAAACACTGCATGTTGGTGAAGCGCATATGGAAGAAGAATCAGCCGAGTGGTTCTTGTGGGAGAACAACTCCATTTGGCTCACTAACTTCACACACCATCAGGCTTCCAAGCAGCTCTCAAGGAAACTCAGTTTTCACACTCTATGCTTAATGGCCTTTCAGTGCCTAGGACTGAAATGAAGCTTGGTGAGCTTCCCACACAAACCAATGCTCCACATGCGGGTTTCACATGCCACCAACTCCACATTCACAAACAACTTCAGCACCAAAGCCGTTTTCAGATAGCCCTCAATACAAAGGCTCTAGGCGCAAATATTGGTGTGAGAGCTAATTCAATCAAGGAAACACTGCATGTTGGTGAAGCGCATATTGAAGAAGAATCAGCCGAGTGGTTCTTGTGGAGGACAAACTCCATTTGGCTCACTAACTTCACACACCATCAGGCTTCCAAGCAGCTCTCAAGGAAACTCAGTTTTCACACTCTAGGCTTAATGCCCTTTGAGTGCATTATGTAGGAAAGAAACTGGTAGAGCATCCCACACAAACCAATGCTCCACATGCGGGTTTCACATGCCACCAACTGCACATTCACAGACAACTTCAGCGCCAGAGCCGTTTTAAGATAGCCCTCAATGCAAAGGCTCTAGGCGCAAATATTGGTGTGAGAGCTAATTCAATCAAGGAAACACTGCATGTTGGTGAAGCGCATATTGAAGAAGAATCAGCCGAGTGGTTCTTGTGGAAGAACAACTCCATTTGGCTCACTAACTTCACACACCATCAGACTTCCAAGCAGCTCTCAAGGAAACTCAGTTTTCATCCTCTAGGCTTAATGCCCTTGGAGTGCATTATGTAGGAAAGAAACTGGTAGAGCATCCCACACAAACCAATGCTCCACATGCGGGTTTCACATGCCACCAACTCCACATTCACAGACAACTTCAGCGCCAAAGCCGTTTTCAGATAGCCCTCAATGCAAAGGCTCTAGGCGCAAATATTGGTGTGAGAGCTAATTCAATCAAGGAAACACTGCATGTTGGTGAAGCACATATTGAAGAAGAATCAGCCAAGTGGTTCTTGTGGGAGAACAACTCCATTTGCTCACTAACTTCACACACCATCAGGCTACCAAGCAGCTCTCAACGAAACTCAGTTTTCACACTCTAGGCTTAGTGCTCTTTGAGTGCATTATCTGGGAATGAACCTGGTAGAGCTTCCCACACAAACCAATGCTCCACATGCGGGTTTCACATGCCACCAACCCCACATTCACAGGCAACTTCAGCGCCAAAGCCGTTTTCAGATAGCCCTCAATACAAAGGCTCTAGGCGCAAATATTGGTGTGAGAGCTAATTCAATCAAGGAAACACTGCATGTTGGTGAAGCGCATATTGAAGAAGAATCAGCCGAGTGGTTGTTGTGGGAGAACAACTCCATTTGGCTCACTAACTTCACACACCATCAGGCTTCCAAGCAGCTCTCAAGGAAACTCAGTTTTCACACTCTATGTTTAATGCCCTTTGAGTGCCTAGGACTGAAATGAAGCTTGGTGAGCTTCCCACACAAATCAATGCTCCACATGCGGGTTTCACATGCCACCAACTCCACATTCACAGACAACTTCAGCGCCAAAGCCGTTTTCAGATAGCCCTCAATACAAAGGCTCTAGGCGCAAATATTGGTGTGAGAGCTAATTCAATCAAGGAAACACTGCATGTTGGTGAAGCGCATATTGAAGAAGAATCAGCCGAGTGGTTCTTGTGGGAGAACAACTCCATTTGGCTCACTCACTTCACACACCATCAGGCTTCCAAGCAGCTCTCAAGGAAACTCAGTTTTCACACTCTAGGCTTAATGCCCTTTGAGTGCCTAGGACTGAAATGAAGCTTGGTGAGCTTCCCACACAAACCAATGCTCCACATGCGGGTTTCACATGCCACCAACCCCACATTCACAGGCAACTTCAGCGCCAAAGCCGTTTTCAGGTAGCCCTCAATACAAAGGCTCTAGGCGCAAATATTGGTGTGAGAGCTAATTCAATCAAGGAAACACTGCATGTTGGTGAAGCGCATATTGAAGAAGAATCAGCCGAGTGGTTCTTGTGGGAGAACAACTCCATTTGGCTCACTAACTTCACACAGCATCAGGCTTCCAAGCTGCTCTCAAGGAAACTCAGTTTTCACACTCTAGGCTTAATGCCCTTTGAGTGCCTAGGACTGAAATGAAGCTTGGTGAGCTTCCCACACAAACCAATGCTCCACATGCGGGTTTCACATGCCACCAACTCCACATTCACAGACAACTTCAGCGCCAAAGCCGTTTTCAGATAGACCTCAATACAAAGGCTCTAGGTGTAAATATTGGTGTGAGAGCTAATTCAATCAAGGAAACACTGCATGTTGGTGAAGCACATCTTGAAGAAGAATCAGTCGAGTGTTTCTTGTGGGGGAACAACTCCATTTCGCTCACTAACTTCACACACCATCAGGCTACCAAGCAGCTCTCAAGGAAACTCAATTTTCACACTCTAGGCTTAATGCCCTTTGAGTGCATTATCTAGGAATGTACCTGAAGGAGCATCCAACACAAACCAATGCTCCACATGCGGGTTTCACATGCCACCAACTCCACATTCACAAACAACTTCAGCGCCACAGCCGTTTTCAGATAGCCCCCAATACAAAGGCTCTAGGCGCAAATATTGGTGTGAGAGCTAATTCAATCAAGGAAACACTGCATGTTGGTGAAGCGCATATTGAAGAAGAATCAGCCGAGTGGTTCTTGTGGGAGAACAACTCCATTTGGCTCACTAACTTCACACACCATAAGGCTTCCAACCTGCTCTCAAGGAAACTCAGTTTTCACACTCTAGGCTTAATGCCCTTTGAGTGCCTAGGACTGAAATGAAGCTTGGTGAGCTTCCCACACAAACCAATCCTCCACATGCGGGTTTCACATGCCACCAACTCCACATTCACAGACAACTTCAGCGCCAAAGCCGTTTTCAGAGAGCCCTCAATACAAAGGCTCTAGGCGCAAATATTGGTGTGAGAGCTAATTCAATCAAGGAAACACTGCATGTTGGTGAAGCGCATATGGAAGAAGAATCAGCCGAGTGGTTCTTGTGGGAGAACAACTCCATTTGGCTCACTAACTTCACACACCATCAGGCTTCCAAGCAGCTCTCAAGGAAACTCAGTTTTCACACTCTATGCTTAATGGCCTTTCAGTGCCTAGGACTGAAATGAAGCTTGGTGAGCTTCCCACACAAACCAATGCTCCACATGCGGGTTTCACATGCCACCAACTCCACATTCACAAACAACTTCAGCACCAAAGCCGTTTTCAGATAGCCCTCAATACAAAGGCTCTAGGCGCAAATATTGGTGTGAGAGCTAATTCAATCAAGGAAACACTGCATGTTGGTGAAGCGCATATTGAAGAAGAATCAGCCGAGTGGTTCTTGTGGGAGAACAACTCCATTTGGCTCACTAACTTCACACACCATCAGGCTTCCAAGCAGCTCTCAAGGAAACTCAGATTTCACACTCTAGGCTTAGTGCACTTTGAGTGCATTATCTAGGAATGAACCTGGTAGAGCTTCCCACACAAACCAATGCTCCACATGCGGGTTTCACATGCCACCAAATCCACATTCACAGACAACTTCAGCGCCACAACCGTTTTCAGATAGCCCTCAATACAAAGGCTCTAGGCGCAAATATTGGTGTGAGAGCTAATTCAATCAAGGAAACACTGCATGTTGGTGAAGTGCATATTGTAGAAGAATCAGCCGAGTGGTTCTTGTGTGAGAACAACTCCATTTGGCTCACTAACTTCACACACCATCAGGCTTCCAAGCAGCTCTCAAGGAAACTCAGTTTTCACACTCTATGCTTAATGCCTTTTGAGTGAATTATCTAGGAATGTTCCTGGTAGAGCATCCAACACAAACCAATGCTCCACATGCGTGTTTCACATGCCAACAGCTTCACATTCACAGACAACTTCAGCGCCAAAGCCGTTTTCAGATAGCCCTCAATACAAAGGCTCTAGGCGCAAATATTGGTGTGAGAGCTAATTCAATCAAGGAAACACTGCATGTTGGTGAAGCGCATATGGAAGAAGAATCAGCCGAGTGGTTCTTGTGGGAGAACAACTCCATTTGGCTCACTAACTTCACACACCATCAGGCTTCCAAGCAGCTCTCAAGGAAACTCAGTTTTCACACTCTATGCTTAATGGCCTTTCAGTGCCTAGGACTGAAATGAAGCTTGGTGAGCTTCCCACACAAACCAATGCTCCACATGCGGGTTTCACATGCCACCAACTCCACATTCACAAACAACTTCAGCACCAAAGCCGTTTTCAGATAGCCCTCAATACAAAGGCTCTAGGCGCAAATATTGGTGTGAGAGCTAATTCAATCAAGGAAACACTGCATGTTGGTGAAGCGCATATTGAAGAAGAATCAGCCGAGTGGTTCTTGTGGAGGACAAACTCCATTTGGCTCACTAACTTCACACACCATCAGGCTTCCAAGCAGCTCTCAAGGAAACTCAGTTTTCACACTCTAGGCTTAATGCCCTTTGAGTGCATTATGTAGGAAAGAAACTGGTAGAGCATCCCACACAAACCAATGCTCCACATGCGGGTTTCACATGCCACCAACTCCACATTCACAGACAACTTCAGCGCCAGAGCCGTTTTAAGATAGCCCTCAATGCAAAGGCTCTAGGCGCAAATATTGGTGTGAGAGCTAATTCAATCAAGGAAACACTGCATGTTGGTGAAGCGCATATTGAAGAAGAATCAGCCGAGTGGTTCTTGTGGAAGAACAACTCCATTTGGCTCACTAACTTCACACACCATCAGACTTCCAAGCAGCTCTCAAGGAAACTCAGTTTTCATCCTCTAGGCTTAATGCCCTTGGAGTGCATTATGTAGGAAAGAAACTGGTAGAGCATCCCACACAAACCAATGCTCCACATGCGGGTTTCACATGCCACCAACTCCACATTCACAGACAACTTCAGCGCCAAAGCCGTTTTCAGATAGCCCTCAATGCAAAGGCTCTAGGCGCAAATATTGGTGTGAGAGCTAATTCAATCAAGGAAACACTGCATGTTGGTGAAGCACATATTGAAGAAGAATCAGCCGAGTGGTTCTTGTGGGAGAACAACTCCATTTGCTCACTAACTTCACACACCATCAGGCTACCAAGCAGCTCTCAACGAAACTCAGTTTTCACACTCTAGGCTTAGTGCTCTTTGAGTGCATTATCTGGGAATGAACCTGGTAGAGCTTCCCACACAAACCAATCCTCCACATGCGGGTTTCACATGCCACCAACCCCACATTCACAGGCAACTTCAGCGCCAAAGCCGTTTTCAGATAGCCCTCAATACAAAGGCTCTAGGCGCAAATATTGGTGTGAGAGCTAATTCAATCAAGGAAACACTGCATGTTGGTGAAGCGCATATTGAAGAAGAATCAGCCGAGTGGTTGTTGTGGGAGAACAACTCCATTTGGCTCACTAACTTCACACACCATCAGGCTTCCAAGCAGCTCTCAAGGAAACTCAGTTTTCACACTCTATGTTTAATGCCCTTTGAGTGCCTAGGACTGAAATGAAGCTTGGTGAGCTTCCCACACAAACCAATGCTCCACATGCGGGTTTCACATGCCACCAACTCCACATTCACAGACAACTTCAGCGCCAAAGCCGTTTTCAGATAGCCCTCAATACAAAGGCTCTAGGCGCAAATATTGGTGTGAGAGCTAATTCAATCAAGGAAACACTGCATGTTGGTGAAGCGCATATTGAAGAAGAATCAGCCGAGTGGTTCTTGTGGGAGAACAACTCCATTTGGCTCACTCACTTCACACACCATCAGGCTTCCAAGCAGCTCTCAAGGAAACTCAGTTTTCACACTCTAGGCTTAATGCCCTTTGAGTGCCTAGGACTGAAATGAAGCTTGGTGAGCTTCCCACACAAACCAATGCTCCACATGCGGGTTTCACATGCCACCAACCCCACATTCACAGGCAACTTCAGCGCCAAAGCCGTTTTCAGGTAGCCCTCAATACAAAGGCTCTAGGCGCAAATATTGGTGTGAGAGCTAATTCAATCAAGGAAACACTGCATGTTGGTGAAGCGCAGATTGAAGAAGAATCAGCCGAGTGGTTCTTGTGGGAGAACAACTCCATTTGGCTCACTAACTTCACACACCATCAGGCTTCCAAGCTGCTCTCAAGGAAACTCAGTTTTCACACTCTAGGCTTAATGCCCTTTGAGTGCCTAGGACTGAAATGAAGCTTGGTGAGCTTCCCACACAAACCAATCCTCCACATGCGGGTTTCACATGCCACCAACTCCACATTCACAGACAACTTGGTAGCCAAAGCCGTTTTCAGAGAGCCCTCAATACAAAGGCTCTATTCGCAAATATTGGTGTGAGAGCTAATTCAATCAAGGAAACACTGCATGTTGGTGAAGCGCATATTGAAGAAGAATCAGCCGAGTGGTTCTTGTGGGAGAACACCTCCATTTGGCTCACTAACTTCACACACCATCAGGCTTCCAAGCAGCTCTCAAGCAAACTCAGTTTTCATACTCTAAGCTTAATGCCCTTTGAGTGCCTAGGACTGAAATGAAGCTTGGTGAGCTTCCCACACAAACCAATGCTCCACATGCGGGTTTCACATGCCACCAACTCCACATTCACAGACAACTTCAGCGCCAAAGCCGTTTTCAGATAGACCTCAATACAAAGGCTCTAGGTGTAAATATTGGTGTGAGAGCTAATTCAATCAAGGAAACACTGCATGTTGGTGAAGCACATCTTGAAGAAGAATCAGTCGAGTGTTTCTTGTGGGGGAACAACTCCATTTCGCTCACTAACTTCACACACCATCAGGCTACCAAGCAGCTCTCAAGGAAACTCAGTTTTCACACTCTAGGCTTAATGCCCTTTGAGTGCATTATCTAGGAATGTACCTGAAGGAGCATCCAACACAAACCAATGCTCCACATGCGGGTTTCACATGCCACCAACTCCACATTCACAAACAACTTCAGCGTCACAGCCGTTTTCAGATAGCCCCCAATACAAAGGCTCTAGGCGCAAATATTGGTGTGAGAGCTAATTCAATCAAGGAAACACTGCATGTTGGTGAAGCGCATATTGAAGAAGAATCAGCCGAGTGGTTCTTGTGGGAGAACAACTCCATTTGGCTCACTAACTTCACACACCATCAGACTTCCAACCTGCTCTCAAGGAAACTCAGTTTTCACACTCTAGGCTTAATGCCCTTTGAGTGCCTAGGACTGAAATGAAGCTTGGTGAGCTTCCCACACAAACCAATCCTCCACATGCGGGTTTCACATGCCACCAACTCCACATTCACAGACAACTTCAGCGCCAAAGCCGTTTTCAGAGAGCCCTCAATACAAAGGCTCTAGGCGCAAATATTGGTGTGAGAGCTAATTCAATCAAGGAAACACTGCATGTTGGTGAAGCGCATATTGAAGAAGAATCAGCCGAGTAGTTCTTGTGGGAGAACAACTCCATTTGGCTCACTAACTTCACACACCATCAGGCTTCCAAGCAGCTCTCAAGGAAACTCAGTTTTCACACTCTAGGCTTAATGCCCTTTGAGTGCATTATGTAGGAAAGAACCTGGTAGAGCTTCCCACACAAACCAATGCTCCACATGCAGGTTTCACATGCCACCAACTCCACATTCACAGACAACTTCAGCACCAAAGCCGTTTTCAGATAGCCCTCAATACAAAGGCTCTAGGCGCAAATATTGGTGTGAGAGCTAATTCAATCAAGGAAACACTGCATGTTGGTGAAGCACATATTGAAGAAGAATCAGCCGAGTGGTTCTTGTGTGAGAACAACTCCATTTGGCTCACTCACTTCACACACCATCAGGCTTCCAAGCAGCTCTCAAGGAAACTCAGATTTCACACTCTAGGCTTAGTGCACTTTGAGTGCATTATCTAGGAATGAACCTGGTAGAGCTTCCCACACAAACCAATGCTCCACATGCGGGTTTCACATGCCACCAAATCCACATTCACAGACAACTTCAGCGCCACAACCGTTTTCAGATAGCCCTCAATACAAAGGCTCTAGGCGCAAATATTGGTGTGAGAGCTAATTCAATCAAGGAAACACTGCATGTTGGTGAAGTGCATATTGAAGAAGAATCAGCCGAGTGGTTCTTGTGTGAGAACAACTCCATTTGGCTCACTAACTTCACACACCATCAGGCTTCCAAGCAGCTCTCAAGGAAACTCAGTTTTCACACTCTATGCTTAATGCCTTTTGAGTGAATTATCTAGGAATGTTCCTGGTAGAGCATCCAACACAAACCAATGCTCCACATGCGTGTTTCACATGCCAACAGCTTCACATTCACAGACAACTTCAGCGCCAAAGCCGTTTTCAGATAGCCCTCAATACAAAGGCTCTAGGCGCAAATATTGGTGTGAGAGCTAATTCAATCAAGGAAACACTGCATGTTGGTGAAGCGCATATTGAAGAAGAATCAGCCGAGTGTTTCTTGTGGGAGAACAACTCCATTTGGCTCACTAACTTCACACACCATAAGGCTTCCAACCTGCTCTCAAGGAAACTCAGTTTTCACACTCTAGGCTTAATGCCCTTTGAGTGCCTAGGACTGAAATGAAGCTTGGTGAGCTTCCCACACAAACCAATCCTCCACATGCGGGTTTCACATGCCACCAACTCCACATTCACAGACAACTTCAGCGCCAAAGCCGTTTTCAGAGAGCCCTCAATACAAAGGCTCTAGGCGCAAATATTGGTGTGAGAGCTAATTCAATCAAGGAAACACTGCATGTTGGTGAAGCGCATATGGAAGAAGAATCAGCCGAGTGGTTCTTGTGGGAGAACAACTCCATTTGGCTCACTAACTTCACACACCATCAGGCTTCCAAGCAGCTCTCAAGGAAACTCAGTTTTCACACTCTATGCTTAATGGCCTTTCAGTGCCTAGGACTGAAATGAAGCTTGGTGAGCTTCCCACACAAACCAATGCTCCACATGCGGGTTTCACATGCCACCAACTCCACATTCACAAACAACTTCAGCACCAAAGCCGTTTTCAGATAGCCCTCAATACAAAGGCTCTAGGCGCAAATATTGGTGTGAGAGCTAATTCAATCAAGGAAACACTGCATGTTGGTGAAGCGCATATTGAAGAAGAATCAGCCGAGTGGTTCTTGTGGGAGAACAACTCCATTTGGCTCACTAACTTCACACACCATCAGGCTTCCAAGCAGCTCTCAAGGAAACTCAGATTTCACACTCTAGGCTTAGTGCACTTTGAGTGCATTATCTAGGAATGAACCTGGAAGAGCTTCCCACACAAACCAATGCTCCACATGCGGGTTTCACATGCCACCAAATCCACATTCACAGACAACTTCAGCGCCACAACCGTTTTCAGATAGCCCTCAATACAAAGGCTCTAGGCGCAAATATTGGTGTGAGAGCTAATTCAATCAAGGAAACACTGCATGTTGGTGAAGTGCATATTGTAGAAGAATCAGCCGAGTGGTTCTTGTGTGAGAACAACTCCATTTGGCTCACTAACTTCACACACCATCAGGCTTCCAAGCAGCTCTCAAGGAAACTCAGTTTTCACACTCTATGCTTAATGCCTTTTGAGTGAATTATCTAGGAATGTTCCTGGTAGAGCATCCAACACAAACCAATGCTCCACATGCGTGTTTCACATGCCAACAGCTTCACATTCACAGACAACTTCAGCGCCAAAGCCGTTTTCAGATAGCCCTCAATACAAAGGCTCTAGGCGCAAATATTGGTGTGAGAGCTAATTCAATCAAGGAAACACTGCATGTTGGTGAAGCGCATATGGAAGAAGAATCAGCCGAGTGGTTCTTGTGGGAGAACAACTCCATTTGGCTCACTAACTTCACACACCATCAGGCTTCCAAGCAGCTCTCAAGGAAACTCAGTTTTCACACTCTATGCTTAATGGCCTTTCAGTGCCTAGGACTGAAATGAAGCTTGGTGAGCTTCCCACACAAACCAATGCTCCACATGCGGGTTTCACATGCCACCAACTCCACATTCACAGACAACTTCAGCGCCAGAGCCGTTTTAAGATAGCCCTCAATGCAAAGGCTCTAGGCGCAAATATTGGTGTGAGAGCTAATTCAATCAAGGAAACACTGCATGTTGGTGAAGCGCATATTGAAGAAGAATCAGCCGAGTGGTTCTTGTGGAAGAACAACTCCATTTGGCTCACTAACTTCACACACCATCAGACTTCCAAGCAGCTCTCAAGGAAACTCAGTTTTCATCCTCTAGGCTTAATGCCCTTGGAGTGCATTATGTAGGAAAGAAACTGGTAGAGCATCCCACACAAACCAATGCTCCACATGCGGGTTTCACATGCCACCAACTCCACATTCACAGACAACTTCAGCGCCAAAGCCGTTTTCAGATAGCCCTCAATGCAAAGGCTCTAGGCGCAAATATTGGTGTGAGAGCTAATTCAATCAAGGAAACACTGCATGTTGGTGAAGCACATATTGAAGAAGAATCAGCCGAGTGGTTCTTGTGGGAGAACAACTCCATTTGCTCACTAACTTCACACACCATCAGGCTACCAAGCAGCTCTCAACGAAACTCAGTTTTCACACTCTAGGCTTAGTGCTCTTTGAGTGCATTAACTGGGAATGAACCTGGTAGAGCTTCCCACACAAACCAATCCTCCACATGCGGGTTTCACATGCCACCAACCCCACATTCACAGGCAACTTCAGCGCCAAAGCCGTTTTCAGATAGCCCTCAATACAAAGGCTCTAGGCGCAAATATTGGTGTGAGAGCTAATTCAATCAAGGAAACACTGCATGTTGGTGAAGCGCATATTGAAGAAGAATCAGCCGAGTGGTTGTTGTGGGAGAACAACTCCATTTGGCTCACTAACTTCACACACCATCAGGCTTCCAAGCAGCTCTCAAGGAAACTCAGTTTTCACACTCTATGTTTAATGCCCTTTGAGTGCCTAGGACTGAAATGAAGCTTGGTGAGCTTCCCACACAAACCAATGCTCCACATGCGGGTTTCACATGCCACCAACTCCACATTCACAGACAACTTCAGCGCCAAAGCCGTTTTCAGATAGCCCTCAATACAAAGGCTCTAGGCGCAAATATTGGTGTGAGAGCTAATTCAATCAAGGAAACACTGCATGTTGGTGAAGCGCATATTGAAGAAGAATCAGCCGAGTGGTTCTTGTGGGAGAACAACTCCATTTGGCTCACTCACTTCACACACCATCAGGCTTCCAAGCAGCTCTCAAGGAAACTCAGTTTTCACACTCTAGGCTTAATGCCCTTTGAGTGCCTAGGACTGAAATGAAGCTTGGTGAGCTTCCCACACAAACCAATGCTCCACATGCGGGTTTCACATGCCACCAACCCCACATTCACAGGCAACTTCAGCGCCAAAGCCGTTTTCAGGTAGCCCTCAATACAAAGGCTCTAGGCGCAAATATTGGTGTGAGAGCTAATTCAATCAAGGAAACACTGCATGTTGGTGAAGCGCAGATTGAAGAAGAATCAGCCGAGTGGTTCTTGTGGGAGAACAACTCCATTTGGCTCACTAACTTCACACACCATCAGGCTTCCAAGCTGCTCTCAAGGAAACTCAGTTTTCACACTCTAGGCTTAATGCCCTTTGAGTGCCTAGGACTGAAATGAAGCTTGGTGAGCTTCCCACACAAACCAATCCTCCACATGCGGGTTTCACATGCCACCAACTCCACATTCACAGACAACTTGGTAGCCAAAGCCGTTTTCAGAGAGCCCTCAATACAAAGGCTCTATTCGCAAATATTGGTGTGAGAGCTAATTCAATCAAGGAAACACTGCATGTTGGTGAAGCGCATATTGAAGAAGAATCAGCCGAGTGGTTCTTGTGGGAGAACACCTCCATTTGGCTCACTAACTTCACACACCATCAGGCTTCCAAGCAGCTCTCAAGCAAACTCAGTTTTCATACTCTAAGCTTAATGCCCTTTGAGTGCCTAGGACTGAAATGAAGCTTGGTGAGCTTCCCACACAAACCAATGCTCCACATGCGGGTTTCACATGCCACCAACTCCACATTCACAGACAACTTCAGCGCCAAAGCCGTTTTCAGATAGACCTCAATACAAAGGCTCTAGGTGTAAATATTGGTGTGAGAGCTAATTCAATCAAGGAAACACTGCATGTTGGTGAAGCACATCTTGAAGAAGAATCAGTCGAGTGTTTCTTGTGGGGGAACAACTCCATTTCGCTCACTAACTTCACACACCATCAGGCTACCAAGCAGCTCTCAAGGAAACTCAGTTTTCACACTCTAGGCTTAATGCCCTTTGAGTGCATTATCTAGGAATGTACCTGAAGGAGCATCCAACACAAACCAATGCTCCACATGCGGGTTTCACATGCCACCAACTCCACATTCACAAACAACTTCAGCGTCACAGCCGTTTTCAGATAGCCCCCAATACAAAGGCTCTAGGCGCAAATATTGGTGTGAGAGCTAATTCAATCAAGGAAACACTGCATGTTGGTGAAGCGCATATTGAAGAAGAATCAGCCGAGTGGTTCTTGTGGGAGAACAACTCCATTTGGCTCACTAACTTCACACACCATCAGACTTCCAACCTGCTCTCAAGGAAACTCAGTTTTCACACTCTAGGCTTAATGCCCTTTGAGTGCCTAGGACTGAAATGAAGCTTGGTGAGCTTCCCACACAAACCAATCCTCCACATGCGGGTTTCACATGCCACCAACTCCACATTCACAGACAACTTCAGCGCCAAAGCCGTTTTCAGAGAGCCCTCAATACAAAGGCTCTAGGCGCAAATATTGGTGTGAGAGCTAATTCAATCAAGGAAACACTGCATGTTGGTGAAGCGCATATTGAAGAAGAATCAGCCGAGTAGTTCTTGTGGGAGAACAACTCCATTTGGCTCACTAACTTCACACACCATCAGGCTTCCAAGCAGCTCTCAAGGAAACTCAGTTTTCACACTCTAGGCTTAATGCCCTTTGAGTGCATTATGTAGGAAAGAACCTGGTAGAGCTTCCCACACAAACCAATGCTCCACATGCAGGTTTCACATGCCACCAACTCCACATTCACAGACAACTTCAGCACCAAAGCCGTTTTCAGATAGCCCTCAATACAAAGGCTCTAGGCGCAAATATTGGTGTGAGAGCTAATTCAATCAAGGAAACACTGCATGTTGGTGAAGCACATATTGAAGAAGAATCAGCCGAGTGGTTCTTGTGTGAGAACAACTCCATTTGGCTCACTCACTTCACACACCATCAGGCTTCCAAGCAGCTCTCAAGGAAACTCAGATTTCACACTCTAGGCTTAGTGCACTTTGAGTGCATTATCTAGGAATGAACCTGGTAGAGCTTCCCACACAAACCAATGCTCCACATGCGGGTTTCACATGCCACCAAATCCACATTCACAGACAACTTCAGCGCCACAACCGTTTTCAGATAGCCCTCAATACAAAGGCTCTAGGCGCAAATATTGGTGTGAGAGCTAATTCAATCAAGGAAACACTGCATGTTGGTGAAGTGCATATTGAAGAAGAATCAGCCGAGTGGTTCTTGTGTGAGAACAACTCCATTTGGCTCACTAACTTCACACACCATCAGGCTTCCAAGCAGCTCTCAAGGAAACTCAGTTTTCACACTCTATGCTTAATGCCTTTTGAGTGAATTATCTAGGAATGTTCCTGGTAGAGCATCCAACACAAACCAATGCTCCACATGCGTGTTTCACATGCCAACAGCTTCACATTCACAGACAACTTCAGCGCCAAAGCCGTTTTCAGATAGCCCTCAATACAAAGGCTCTAGGCGCAAATATTGGTGTGAGAGCTAATTCAATCAAGGAAACACTGCATGTTGGTGAAGCGCATATGGAAGAAGAATCAGCCGAGTGGTTCTTGTGGGAGAACAACTCCATTTGGCTCACTAACTTCACACACCATCAGGCTTCCAAGCAGCTCTCAAGGAAACTCAGTTTTCACACTCTATGCTTAATGGCCTTTCAGTGCCTAGGACTGAAATGAAGCTTGGTGAGCTTCCCACACAAACCAATGCTCCACATGCGGGTTTCACATGCCACCAACTCCACATTCACAAACAACTTCAGCACCAAAGCCGTTTTCAGATAGCCCTCAATACAAAGGCTCTAGGCGCAAATATTGGTGTGAGAGCTAATTCAATCAAGGAAACACTGCATGTTGGTGAAGCGCATATTGAAGAAGAATCAGCCGAGTGGTTCTTGTGGGAGAACAACTCCATTTGCTCACTAACTTCACACACCATCAGGCTACCAAGCAGCTCTCAACGAAACTCAGTTTTCACACTCTAGGCTTAGTGCTCTTTGAGTGCATTATCTGGGAATGAACCTGGTAGAGCTTCCCACACAAACCAATGCTCCACATGCGGGTTTCACATGCCACCAACCCCACATTCACAGGCAACTTCAGCGCCAAAGCCGTTTTCAGATAGCCCTCAATACAAAGGCTCTAGGCGCAAATATTGGTGTGAGAGCTAATTCAATCAAGGAAACACTGCATGTTGGTGAAGCGCATATTGAAGAAGAATCAGCCGAGTGGTTGTTGTGGGAGAACAACTCTATTTGGCTCACTAACTTCACACACCATCAGGCTTCCAAGCAGCTCTCAAGGAAACTCAGTTTTCACTCTCTATGTTTAATGCCCTTTGAGTGCCTAGGACTGAAATGAAGCTTGGTGAGCTTCCCACACAAACCAATGCTCCACATGCGTGTTTCACATGCCACCAACTCCACATTCACAGACAACTTCAGCGCCAAAGCCGTTTTCAGATAGCCCTCAATACAAAGGCTCTAGGCGCAAATATTGCTGTGAGAGCTAATTCAATCAAGGAAACACTGCATGTTGGTGAAGCGCATATTGAAGAAGAATCAGCCGAGTGGTTCTTGTGGGAGAACAACTCCATTTGGCTCACTAACTTCACACACCATCAGGCTTCCAAGCAGCTCTCAAGGAAACTCAGTTTTCACACTCTAGGCTTAATGCCCTTTGAGTGCCTAGGACTGAAATGAAGCTTGGTGAGCTTCCCACACAAACCAATGCTCCACATGCGGGTTTCACATGCCACCAACCCCACATTCACAGGCAACTTCAGCGCCAAAGCCGTTTTCAGGTAGCCCTCAATACAAAGGCTCTAGGCGCAAATATTGGTGTGAGAGCTAATTCAATCAAGGAAACACTGCATGTTGGTGAAGCGCAGATTGAAGAAGAATCAGCCGAGTGGTTCTTGTGGGAGAACAACTCCATTTGGCTCACTAACTTCACACACCATCAGGCTTCCAAGCTGCTCTCAAGGAAACTCAGTTTTCACACTCTAGGCTTAATGCCCTTTGAGTGCCTAGGACTGAAATGAAGCTTGGTGAGCTTCCCACACAAACCAATCCTCCACATGCGGGTTTCACATGCCACCAACTCCACATTCACAGACAACTTGGTAGCCAAAGCCGTTTTCAGAGAGCCCTCAATACAAAGGCTCTATTCGCAAATATTGGTGTGAGAGCTAATTCAATCAAGGAAACACTGCATGTTGGTGAAGCGCATATTGAAGAAGAATCAGCCGAGTGGTTCTTGTGGGAGAACACCTCCATTTGGCTCACTAACTTCACACACCATCAGGCTTCCAAGCAGCTCTCAAGGAAACTCAGTTTTCACACTCTAGGCTTAATGCCCTTTGAGTGCCTAGGACTGAAATGAAGCTTGGTGAGCTTCCCACACAAACCAATGCTCCACATGCGGGTTTCACATGCCACCAACTCCACATTCACAGACAACTTCAGCGCCAAAGCCGTTTTCAGATAGACCTCAATACAAAGGCTCTAGGTGTAAATATTGGTGTGAGAGCTAATTCAATCAAGGAAACACTGCATGTTGGTGAAGCACATCTTGAAGAAGAATCAGTCGAGTGTTTCTTGTGGGGGAACAACTCCATTTCGCTCACTAACTTCACACACCATCAGGCTACCAAGCAGCTCTCAAGGAAACTCAGTTTTCACACTCTAGGCTTAATGCCCTTTGAGTGCATTATCTAGGAATGTACCTGAAGGAGCATCCAACACAAACCAATGCTCCACATGCGTGTTTCACATGCCACCAACTCCACATTCACAGACAACTTCAGCGCCAAAGCCGTTTTCAGATAGACCTCAATACAAAGGCTCTAGGTGTAAATATTGGTGTGAGAGCTAATTCAATCAAGGAAACACTGCATGTTGGTGAAGCGCATATTGAAGAAGAATCAGCCGAGTGGTTCTTGTGGGAGAACACCTCCATTTGGCTCACTAACTTCACACACCATCAGGCTTCCAAGCAGCTCTCAAGGAAACTCAGTTTTCACACTCTAGGCTTAATGCCCTTTGAGTGCCTAGGACTGAAATGAAGCTTGGTGAGCTTCCCACACAAACCAATGCTCCACATGCGGGTTTCACATGCCACCAACTCCACATTCACAAACAACTTCAGCACCAAAGCCGTTTTCAGATAGCCCTCAATACAAAGGCTCTAGGCGCAAATATTGGTGTGAGAGCTAATTCAATCAAGGAAACACTGCATGTTGGTGAAGCGCATATTGAAGAAGAATCAGCCGAGTGGTTCTTGTGGGAGAACAACTCCATTTGGCTCACTAACTTCACACACCATCAGGCTTCCAAGCAGCTCTAAATTAAACTCAGTTTTCACACTCTAGGCTTAATGCCCTTTGAGTGCCTAGGACTGAAATGAAGCTTGGTGAGCTTCCCACACAAACCAATGCTCCACATGCGGGTTTCACATGCCACCAACCCCACATTCACAGACAACTTCAGCGCCAAAGCCGTTTTCAGGTAGCCCTCAATACAAAGGCTCTAGGCGCAAATATTGGTGTGAGAGCTAATTCAATCAAGGAAACATGCATGTTGGTGAAGCACATCTTGAAGAAGAATCAGTCGAGTGTTTCTTGTGGGGGAACAACTCCATTTCGCTCACTAACTTCACACACCATCAGGCTACCAAGCAGCTCTCAAGGAAACTCAGTTTTCATACTCTAGGCTTAATGCCCTTTGAGTGCATTATCTAGGAATGTACCTGAAGGAGCATCCAACACAAACCAATGCTCCACATGCGGGTTTCACATGCCACCAACTCCACATTCACAAACAACTTCAGCGCCACAGCCGTTTTAAGATAGCCCCCAATACAAAGGCTCTAGGCGCAAATATTGGTGTGAGAGCTAATTCAATCAAGGAAACACTGCATGTTGGTGAAGCGCATATTGAAGAAGAATCAGCCGAGTGGTTCTTGTGGGAGAACAACTCCATTTGGCTCACTAACTTCACACACCATCAGGCTTCCAAGCAGCTCTCAAGGAAACTCAGTTTTCACACTCTAGGCTTAATGCCCTTTGAGTGCCTAGGACTGAAATGAAGCTTGGTGAGCTTCCCACACAAACCAATGCTCCACATGCGTGTTTCACATGCCACCAACTCCACATTCACAGACAACTTCAGCGCCAAAGCCGTTTTCAGAGAGCCCTCAATACAAAGGCTCTAGGCGCAAATATTGGTGTGAGAGCTAATTCAATCAAGGAAACATGCATGTTGGTGAAGCGCATATTGAAGAAGAATCAGCCGAGTGGTTCTTGTGGAAGAACAACTGCATTTGGCTCACTAACTTCACACACCATCAGACTTCCAAGCAGCTCTCAAGGAAACTCAGTTTTCATCCTCTAGGCTTAATGCCCTTGGAGTGCATTATGTAGGAAAGAAACTGGTAGAGCATCCCACACAAACCAATGCTCCACATGCGGGTTTCACATGCCACCAACTCCACATTCACAGACAACTTCAGCGCCAAAGCCGTTTTCAGATAGCCCTCAATGCAAAGGCTCTAGGCGCAAATATTGGTGTGAGAGCTAATTCAATCAAGGGAACACTGCATGTTGGTGAAGCGCATATTGAAGAAGAATCAGCCGAGTGGTTCTTGTGGGAGAACAACTCCATTTGGCTCACTAACTTCACACAGCATCAAGCTTCCAAGCTGCTCTCAAGGAAACTCAGTTTTCACACTCTAGGCTTAATGCCCTTTGAGTGCCTAGGACTGAAATGAAGCTTGGTGAGCTTCCCACACAAACCAATCCTCCACATGCGGGTTTCACATGCCACCAACTCCACATTCACAGACAACTTCAGCGCCAAAGCCGTTTTCAGAGAGCCCTCAATACAAAGGCTCTATTCGCAAATATTGGTGTGAGAGCTAATTCAATCAAGGAAACACTGCATGTTGGTGAAGCGCATATTGAAGAAGAATCAGCCGAGTGGTTCTTGTGGGAGAACACCTCCATTTGGCTCACTAACTTCACACACCATCAGGCTTCCAAGCAGCTCTCAAGGAAACTCAGTTTTCACACTCTAGGCTTAATGCCCTTTGAGTGCCTAGGACTGAAATGAAGCTTGGTGAGCTTCCCACACAAACCAATGCTCCACATGCGGGTTTCACATGCCACCAACTCCACATTCACAGACAACTTCAGCGCCAAAGCCGTTTTCAGATAGACCTCAATACAAAGGCTCTAGGTGTAAATATTGGTGTGAGAGCTAATTCAATCAAGGAAACACTGCATGTTGGTGAAGCACATCTTGAAGAAGAATCAGTCGAGTGTTTCTTGTGGGGGAACAACTCCATTTCGCTCACTAACTTCACACACCATCAGGCTACCAAGCAGCTCTCAAGGAAACTCAGTTTTCACACTCTAGGCTTAATGCCCTTTGAGTGCATTATCTAGGAATGTACCTGAAGGAGCATCCAACACAAACCAATGCTCCACATGCGGGTTTCACATGCCACCAACTCCACATTCACAAACAACTTCAGCGCCACAGCCGTTTTAAGATAGCCCCCAATACAAAGGCTCTAGGCGCAAATATTGGTGTGAGAGCTAATTCAATCAAGGAAACACTGCATGTTGGTGAAGCGCATATTGAAGAAGAATCAGCCGAGTGGTTCTTGTGGGAGAACAACTCCATTTGGCTCACTAACTTCACACACCATCAGGCTTCCAAGCAGCTCTCAAGGAAACTCAGTTTTCACACTCTAGGCTTAATGCCCTTTGAGTGCCTAGGACTGAAATGAAGCTTGGTGAGCTTCCCACACAAACCAATCCTCCACATGCGGGTTTCACATGCCACCAACTCCACATTCACAGACAACTTCAGCGCCAAAGCCGTTTTCAGAGAGCCCTCAATACAAAGGCTCTAGGCGCAAATATTGGTGTGAGAGCTAATTCAATCAAGGAAACATGCATGTTGGTGAAGCGCATATTGAAGAAGAATCAGCCGAGTGGTTCTTGTGGGAGAACAACTCCATTTGGCTCACTAACTTCACACACCATCAGGCTTCTAAGCAGCTCTCAAGGAAACTCAGTATTCACACTCTAGGCTTAATGCCCTTTGAGTGCCTAGGACTGAAATGAAGCTTGGTGAGCTTCCCACACAAACCAATGCTCCACATGCGGGTTTCACATGCCACCAACTCCACATTCACAGACAACTTCAGCGCCAAAGCCGTTTTCAGATAGACCTCAATACAAAGGCTCTAGGTGTAAATATTGGTGTGAGAGCTAATTCAATCAAGGAAACACTGCATGTTGGTGAAGCGCATATTGAAGAAGAATCAGCCGAGTGGTTCTTGTGGGAGAACACCTCCATTTGGCTCACTAACTTCACACACCATCAGGCTTCCAAGCAGCTCTCAAGCAAACTCAGTTTTCACACTCTAGGCTTAATGCCCTTTGAGTGCATTATCTAGGAATGTACCTGAAGGAGCATCCAACACAAACCAATGCTCCACATGCGGGTTTCACATGCCACCAACTCCACATTCACAAACAACTTCAGCGCCACAGCCGTTTTAAGATAGCCCTCAATACAAAGGCTCTAGGCGCAAATATTGCTGTGAGAGCTAATTCAATCAAGGAAACACTGCATGTTGGTGAAGCGCATATTGAAGAAGAATCAGCCGAGTGGTTCTTGTGGGAGAACAACTCCATTTGGCTCACTAACTTCACACACCATCAGGCTTCCAAGCTGCTCTCAAGGAAACTCAGTTTTCACACTCTAGGCTTAATGCCCTTTGAGTGCCTAGGACTGAAATGAAGCTTGGTGAGCTTCCCACACAAACCAATGCTCCACATGCGGGTTTCACATGCCACCAACTCCACATTCACAGACAACTTCAGCGCCAAAGCCGTTTTCAGATAACCCTCAATACAAAGGCTCTAGGTGTAAATATTGGTGTGAGAGCTAATTCAATCAAGGAAACACTGCATGTTGGTGAAGCACATATGGAAGAAGAATCAGTCGAGTGTTTCTTGTGGGGGAACAACTCCATTTCGCTCACTAACTTCACACACCATCAGGCTTCCAAGCAGCTCTCAAGGAAACTCAGTTTTCACACTCTAGGCTTAATGCCCTTTGAGTGCATTATCTAGGAATGTACCTGAAGGAGCATCCAACACAAACCAATGCTCCACATGCGGGTTTCACATGCCACCAACTCCACATTCACAAACAACTTCAGCGCCACAGCCGTTTTAAGATAGCCCCCAATACAAAGGCTCTAGGCGCAAATATTGGTGTGAGAGCTAATTCAATCAAGGAAACACTGCATGTTGGTGAAGCGCATATTGAAGAAGAATCAGCCGAGTGGTTCTTGTGGGAGAACAACTCCATTTGGCTCACTAACTTCACACACCATCAGGCTTCCAAGCAGCTCTCAAGGAAACTCAGTTTTCACACTCTAGGCTTAATGCCCTTTGAGTGCCTAGGACTGAAATGAAGCTTGGTGAGCTTCCCACACAAACCAATCCTCCACATGCGGGTTTCACATGCCACCAACTCCACATTCACAGACAACTTCAGCGCCAAAGCCGTTTTCAGAGAGCCCTCAATACAAAGGCTCTAGGCGCAAATATTGGTGTGAGAGCTAATTCAATCAAGGAAACATGCATGTTGGTGAAGCGCATATTGAAGAAGAATCAGCCGAGTGGTTCTTGTGGAAGAACAACTGCATTTGGCTCACTAACTTCACACACCATCAGACTTCCAAGCAGCTCTCAAGGAAACTCAGTTTTCATCCTCTAGGCTTAATGCCCTTGGAGTGCATTATGTAGGAAAGAAACTGGTAGAGCATCCCACACAAACCAATGCTCCACATGCGGGTTTCACATGCCACCAACTCCACATTCACAGACAACTTCCTAGCCAAAGCCGTTTTCAGATAGCCCTCAATGCAAAGGCTCTAGGCGCAAATATTGGTGTGAGAGCTAATTCAATCAAGGGAACACTGCATGTTGGTGAAGCGCATATTGAAGAAGAATCAGCCGAGTGGTTCTTGTGGGAGAACAACTCCATTTGGCTCACTAACTTCACACAGCATCAAGCTTCCAAGCTGCTCTCAAGGAAACTCAGTTTTCACACTCTAGGCTTAATGCCCTTTGAGTGCCTAGGACTGAAATGAAGCTTGGTGAGCTTCCCACACAAACCAATCCTCCACATGCGGGTTTCACATGCCACCAACTCCACATTCACAGACAACTTCAGCGCCAAAGCCGTTTTCAGAGAGCCCTCAATACAAAGGCTCTATTCGCAAATATTGGTGTGAGAGCTAATTCAATCAAGGAAACACTGCATGTTGGTGAAGCGCATATTGAAGAAGAATCAGCCGAGTGGTTCTTGTGGGAGAACACCTCCATTTGGCTCACTAACTTCACACACCATCAGGCTTCCAAGCAGCTCTCAAGGAAACTCAGTTTTCACACTCTAGGCTTAATGCCCTTTGAGTGCCTAGGACTGAAATGAAGCTTGGTGAGCTTCCCACACAAACCAATGCTCCACATGCGGGTTTCACATGCCACCAACTCCACATTCACAGACAACTTCAGCGCCAAAGCCGTTTTCAGATAGACCTCAATACAAAGGCTCTAGGTGTAAATATTGGTGTGAGAGCTAATTCAATCAAGGAAACACTGCATGTTGGTGAAGCACATCTTGAAGAAGAATCAGTCGAGTGTTTCTTGTGGGGGAACAACTCCATTTCGCTCACTAACTTCACACACCATCAGGCTACCAAGCAGCTCTCAAGGAAACTCAGTTTTCACACTCTAGGCTTAATGCCCTTTGAGTGCATTATCTAGGAATGTACCTGAAGGAGCATCCAACACAAACCAATGCTCCACATGCGGGTTTCACATGCCACCAACTCCACATTCACAAACAACTTCAGCGCCACAGCCGTATTAAGATAGCCCCCAATACAAAGGCTCTAGGCGCAAATATTGGTGTGAGAGCTAATTCAATCAAGGAAACACTGCATGTTGGTGAAGCGCATATTGAAGAAGAATCAGCCGAGTGGTTCTTGTGGGAGAACAACTCCATTTGGCTCACTAACTTCACACACCATCAGGCTTCCAAGCAGCTCTCAAGGAAACTCAGTTTTCACACTCTAGGCTTAATGCCCTTTGAGTGCCTAGGACTGAAATGAAGCTTGGTGAGCTTCCCACACAAACCAATCCTCCACATGCGGGTTTCACATGCCACCAACTCCACATTCACAGACAACTTCAGCGCCAAAGCCGTTTTCAGAGAGCCCTCAATACAAAGGCTCTAGGCGCAAATATTGGTGTGAGAGCTAATTCAATCAAGGAAACATGCATGTTGGTGAAGCGCATATTGAAGAAGAATCAGCCGAGTGGTTCTTGTGGGAGAACAACTCCATTTGGCTCACTAACTTCACACACCATCAGGCTTCTAAGCAGCTCTCAAGGAAACTCAGTATTCACACTCTAGGCTTAATGCCCTTTGAGTGCCTAGGACTGAAATGAAGCTTGGTGAGCTTCCCACACAAACCAATGCTCCACATGCGGGTTTCACATGCCACCAACTCCACATTCACAGACAACTTCAGCGCCAAAGCCGTTTTCAGATAGACCTCAATACAAAGGCTCTAGGTGTAAATATTGGTGTGAGAGCTAATTCAATCAAGGAAACACTGCATGTTGGTGAAGCGCATATTGAAGAAGAATCAGCCGAGTGGTTCTTGTGGGAGAACACCTCCATTTGGCTCACTAACTTTACACACCATCAGGCTTCCAAGCAGCTCTCAAGCAAACTCAGTTTTCACACTCTAGGCTTAATGCCCTTTGAGTGCATTATCTAGGAATGTACCTGAAGGAGCATCCAACACAAACCAATGCTCCACATGCGGGTTTCACATGCCACCAACTCCACATTCACAAACAACTTCAGCGCCACAGCCGTTTTAAGATAGCCCCCAATACAAAGGCTCTAGGCGCAAATATTGGTGTGAGAGCTAATTCAATCAAGGAAACACTGCATGTTGGTGAAGCGCATATTGAAGAAGAATCAGCCGAGTGGTTCTTGTGGGAGAACAACTCCATTTGGCTCACTAACTTCACACACCATCAGGCTTCCAAGCAGCTCTCAAGGAAACTCAGTTTTCACACTCTAGGCTTAATGCCCTTTGAGTGCCTAGGACTGAAATGAAGCTTGGTGAGCTTCCCACACAAACCAATCCTCCACATGCGGGTTTCACATGCCACCAACTCCACATTCACAGACAACTTCAGCGCCAAAGCCGTTTTCAGAGAGCCCTCAATACAAAGGCTCTAGGCGCAAATATTGGTGTGAGAGCTAATTCAATCAAGGAAACATGCATGTTGGTGAAGCGCATATTGAAGAAGAATCAGCCGAGTGGTTCTTGTGGAAGAACAACTGCATTTGGCTCACTAACTTCACACACCATCAGACTTCCAAGCAGCTCTCAAGGAAACTCAGTTTTCATCCTCTAGGCTTAATGCCCTTGGAGTGCATTATGTAGGAAAGAAACTGGTAGAGCATCCCACACAAACCAATGCTCCACATGCGGGTTTCACATGCCACCAACTCCACATTCACAGACAACTTCCTAGCCAAAGCCGTTTTCAGATAGCCCTCAATGCAAAGGCTCTAGGCGCAAATATTGGTGTGAGAGCTAATTCAATCAAGGGAACACTGCATGTTGGTGAAGCGCATATTGAAGAAGAATCAGCCGAGTGGTTCTTGTGGGAGAACAACTCCATTTGGCTCACTAACTTCACACAGCATCAAGCTTCCAAGCTGCTCTCAAGGAAACTCAGTTTTCACACTCTAGGCTTAATGCCCTTTGAGTGCCTAGGACTGAAATGAAGCTTGGTGAGCTTCCCACACAAACCAATCCTCCACATGCGGGTTTCACATGCCACCAACTCCACATTCACAGACAACTTCAGCGCCAAAGCCGTTTTCAGAGAGCCCTCAATACAAAGGCTCTATTCGCAAATATTGGTGTGAGAGCTAATTCAATCAAGGAAACACTGCATGTTGGTGAAGCGCATATTGAAGAAGAATCAGCCGAGTGGTTCTTGTGGGAGAACACCTCCATTTGGCTCACTAACTTCACACACCATCAGGCTTCCAAGCAGCTCTCAAGGAAACTCAGTTTTCACACTCTAGGCTTAATGCCCTTTGAGTGCCTAGGACTGAAATGAAGCTTGGTGAGCTTCCCACACAAACCAATGCTCCACATGCGGGTTTCACATGCCACCAACTCCACATTCACAGACAACTTCAGCGCCAAAGCCGTTTTCAGATAGACCTCAATACAAAGGCTCTAGGTGTAAATATTGGTGTGAGAGCTAATTCAATCAAGGAAACACTGCATGTTGGTGAAGCACATCTTGAAGAAGAATCAGTCGAGTGTTTCTTGTGGGGGAACAACTCCATTTCGCTCACTAACTTCACACACCATCAGGCTACCAAGCAGCTCTCAAGGAAACTCAGTTTTCACACTCTAGGCTTAATGCCCTTTGAGTGCATTATCTAGGAATGTACCTGAAGGAGCATCCAACACAAACCAATGCTCCACATGCGGGTTTCACATGCCACCAACTCCACATTCACAAACAACTTCAGCGCCACAGCCGTATTAAGATAGCCCCCAATACAAAGGCTCTAGGCGCAAATATTGGTGTGAGAGCTAATTCAATCAAGGAAACACTGCATGTTGGTGAAGCGCATATTGAAGAAGAATCAGCCGAGTGGTTCTTGTGGGAGAACAACTCCATTTGGCTCACTAACTTCACACACCATCAGGCTTCCAAGCAGCTCTCAAGGAAACTCAGTTTTCACACTCTAGGCTTAATGCCCTTTGAGTGCCTAGGACTGAAATGAAGCTTGGTGAGCTTCCCACACAAACCAATCCTCCACATGCGGGTTTCACATGCCACCAACTCCACATTCACAGACAACTTCAGCGCCAAAGCCGTTTTCAGAGAGCCCTCAATACAAAGGCTCTAGGCGCAAATATTGGTGTGAGAGCTAATTCAATCAAGGAAACATGCATGTTGGTGAAGCGCATATTGAAGAAGAATCAGCCGAGTGGTTCTTGTGGGAGAACAACTCCATTTGGCTCACTAACTTCACACACCATCAGGCTTCTAAGCAGCTCTCAAGGAAACTCAGTATTCACACTCTAGGCTTAATGCCCTTTGAGTGCCTAGGACTGAAATGAAGCTTGGTGAGCTTCCCACACAAACCAATGCTCCACATGCGGGTTTCACATGCCACCAACTCCACATTCACAGACAACTTCAGCGCCAAAGCCGTTTTCAGATAGACCTCAATACAAAGGCTCTAGGTGTAAATATTGGTGTGAGAGCTAATTCAATCAAGGAAACACTGCATGTTGGTGAAGCGCATATTGAAGAAGAATCAGCCGAGTGGTTCTTGTGGGAGAACACCTCCATTTGGCTCACTAACTTTACACACCATCAGGCTTCCAAGCAGCTCTCAAGCAAACTCAGTTTTCACACTCTAGGCTTAATGCCCTTTGAGTGCATTATCTAGGAATGTACCTGAAGGAGCATCCAACACAAACCAATGCTCCACATGCGGGTTTCACATGCCACCAACTCCACATTCACAAACAACTTCAGCGCCACAGCCGTTTTAAGATAGCCCTCAATACAAAGGCTCTAGGCGCAAATATTGCTGTGAGAGCTAATTCAATCAAGGAAACACTGCATGTTGGTGAAGCGCATATTGAAGAAGAATCAGCCGAGTGGTTCTTGTGGGAGAACAACTCCATTTGGCTCACTAACTTCACACACCATCAGGCTTCCAAGCTGCTCTCAAGGAAACTCAGTTTTCACACTCTAGGCTTAATGCCCTTTGAGTGCCTAGGACTGAAATGAAGCTTGGTGAGCTTCCCACACAAACCAATGCTCCACATGCGGGTTTCACATGCCACCAACTCCACATTCACAGACAACTTCAGCGCCAAAGCCGTTTTCAGATAACCCTCAATACAAAGGCTCTAGGTGTAAATATTGGTGTGAGAGCTAATTCAATCAAGGAAACACTGCATGTTGGTGAAGCACATATGGAAGAAGAATCAGTCGAGTGTTTCTTGTGGGGGAACAACTCCATTTCGCTCACTAACTTCACACACCATCAGGCTTCCAAGCAGCTCTCAAGGAAACTCAGTTTTCACACTCTAGGCTTAATGCCCTTTGAGTGCATTATCTAGGAATGTACCTGAAGGAGCATCCAACACAAACCAATGCTCCACATGCGGGTTTCACATGCCACCAACTCCACATTCACAAACAACTTCAGCGCCACAGCCGTTTTCAGATAGCCCTCAATACAAAGGCTCTAGGCGCAAATATTGGTGTCAGAGCTAATTCAATCAAGGAAACACTGCATGTTGGTGAAGCGCATATTGAAGAAGAATCAGCCGAGTGGTTCTTGTGGGAGAACAACTCCATTTGGCTCACTAACTTCACACACCATCAGGCTTCCGAGCAGCTCTCAAGGAAACTCAGTTTTCACACTCTAGGCTTAATGCCCTTTGAGTGCCTAGGACTGAAATGAAGCTTGGTGAGCTTCCAACACAAACCAATGCTCCACATGCGGGTTTCACATGCCACCAACTCCACATTCACAGACAACTTCAGCGCCAAAGCTGTTTTCAGAGAGCCCTCAATACAAAGGCTCTAGGCGCAAATATTGGTGTGAGAGCTAATTCAATCAAGGAAACACTGCATGTTGGTGAAGCACATATTGAAGAATCAGCCGAGTGGTTCTTGTGGGAGAACAACTCCATTTGGCTCACTAACTTCACACACCATCAGGCTACCAAGCTGCTCTCAAGGAAACTCAGTTTTCTCACTCTAAGCTTAGTGGCCTTTGAGTGCATTATCTAGGAATGAACCTGGTAAAGCTTCCCACACAAACCAAAGCTCCACATGCGGGTTTCACATGCCACCAACTCCACATTCACAGACAACTTCAGCGCCAAAGCCGTTTTCAGATAGCCCTCAATACAAAGGCTCTAGGCGCAAATATTGGTGTGAGAGCTAATTCAATCAAGGAAACACTGCATGTGGGTGAAGCGCATATTGAAGAAGAATCAGCCTAGTGGTTCTTGTGGGAGAACAACTCCATTTGGCTCACTAACTTCACACACCATCAGGGTTCCAAGCAGCTCTCAAGGAAACTCAGTTTTCACACTCTAGGCTTAATGCCCTTTGAGTGCCTAGGACTGAAATGAAGCTTGGTGAGCTTCCCACACAAACCAATGCTCCACATGCGGGTTTCACATGCCACCAACTCCACATTCACAGACAACTTCAGCGCCAAAGCCATTTTCAGATAGCCCTCAATACAAAGGCTCTAGGCGCAAATATTGGTGTGAGAGCTAATTCAATCAAGGAAACAGTGCATGTTGGGGAAGCGCATATTGAAGAAGAATCAGCCGAGTGGTTCTTGTGGGAGAACAACTCCATTTGGCTCACTAACTTCACACACCATCAGGCTTCCAAGCAGCTCTCAAGGAAACTCATTTTTCACACTCTAGGCTTAATGCCCTTTGAGTGCCTAGGACTGAAATGAAGCTTGGTGAGCTTCCCACACAAACCAATGCTCCACATGCGGGTTTCACATGCCACCAACCCCACATTCACAGGCAACTTCAGCGCCAAAGCCGTTTTCAGGTAGCCCTCAATACAAAGGCTCTAGGCGCAAATATTGGTGTGAGAGCTAATTCAATCAAGGAAACACTGCATGTTGGTGAAGCGCATATTGAAGAAGAATCAGCCGAGTGGTTCTTGTGGGAGAACACCTCCATTTGGCTCACTAACTTCACACACCATCAGGCTTCCAAGCAGCTCTCAAGCAAACTCAGTTTTCACACTCTAGGCTTAATGCACTTTGAGTGCCTAGGACTGAAATGAAGCTTGGTGAGCTTCCCACACAAACCAATGCTCCACATGCGGGTTTCACATGCCACCAACTCCACATTCACAGACAACTTCAGCGCCAAAGCCGTTTTCAGATAGACCTCAATACAAAGGCTCTAGGTGTAAATATTGGTGTGAGAGCTAATTCAATCAAGGAAACACTGCATGTTGGTGAAGCACATATGGAAGAAGAATCAGTCGAGTGTTTCTTGTGGGGGAACAACTCCATTTCGCTCACTAACTTCACACACCATCAGGCTACCAAGCAGCTCTCAAGGAAACTCAGTTTTCATCCTCTAGGCTTAATGCCCTTTGAGTGCATTATCTAGGAATGTACCTGAAGGAGCATCCCACACAAACCAATGCTCCACATGCGTGTTTCACATGCCACCAACTCCACATTCACAGACAACTTCAGCGCCACAGCCGTTTTCAGATAGCCCCCAATACAAAGGCTCTAGGCGCAAATATTGGTGTGAGAGCTAATTCAATCAAGGAAACACTGCATGTTGGTGAAGCGCATATTGCAGAAGAATCAGCCGAGTGGTTCTTGTGGGAGAACAACTCCATTTGGCTCACTAACTTCACACACCATCAGGCTTCCAAGCAGCTCTCAAGGAAACTCAGTTTTCACACTCTAGGCTTAATGCCCTTTGAGTGCCTAGGACTGAAATGAAGCTTGGTGAGCTTCCCACACAAACCAATGCTCCACATGCGGGTTTCACATGCCACCAACTCCACATTCACAGACAACTTCAGCGCCAAAGCCGTTTTCAGAGAGCCCTCAATACAAAGGCTCTAGGCGCAAATATTGGTGTGAGAGCTAATTCAATCAAGGAAACACTGCATCTTGGTGAAGCGCATATTGAAGAAGAATCAGCCGAGTGGTTCTTGTGGGAGAACAACTCCATTTGGTTCACTAACTTCACACACCGTCAGGCTTCCAAGCTGCTCTCAAGGAAACTCAGTTTTCTCACTCTAGGCTTAGTGGCCTTTGAGTGCATTATCTAGGAATGAACCTGGTAGAGCTTCCCACACAAACCAAAGCTCAACATGCGGGTTTCACATGCCACCAACTCCACATTCACACACAACTTGGTAGCCAAAGCCGTTTTCAGATAGCCCTCAATACAAAGGCTCTAGGCGCAAATATTGGTGTGAGAGCTAATTCAATCAAGGAAACACTGCATGTTGGTGAAGCGCATATTGAAGAAGAATCAGCCGAGTGGTTCTTGTGGGAGAACAACTCCATTTGGCTCACTAACTTCACACACCATCAGGGTTCCAAGCAGCTGTAAAGGAAACTCAGTTTTCACACTCTAGGCTTAATGCCCTTTGAGTGCATTATGTAGGAAAGAACCTGGTAGAGCATCCCACACAAACCAATGCTCCACATGCAGGTTTCACATGCCACAAACTCCACATTCACAGACAACTTCAGCACCAAAGCCGTTTTCAGATAGCCCTCAATGCAAAGGCTCTAGGCGCAAATATTGGTGTGAGAGCTAATTCAATCAAGGAAACACTGCATGTTGGTGAAGCGCATATTGAAGAAGAATCAGCCGAGTGGTTCTTGTGGGAGAACAACTCCATTTGGCTCACTCACTTCACACATCATCAGGCTTCCAAGCAGCTCTCAAGGAAACTCAGATTTCACACTTTATGCTTAGTGCACTTTGAGTGTATTATCTAGGAATGAACCTGGTAGAGCTTCCCACACAAACCAATGCTCCACATGCGGGTTTCACATGCCACCAAATCCACATTCACAGACAACTTCAGCGCCACAACCGTTTTCAGATAGCCCTCAATACATAGGCTCTAGGCGCAAATATTGGTGTGAGAGCTAATTCAATCAAGGAAACACTGCATGTTGGTGAAGCGCATATTGAAGAAGAATCAGCCGAGTGGTTCTTGTGGGAGAACAACTCCATTTGGCTCACTAACTTCACACACCATCAGGCTTCCAAGCAGCTCTCAAGGAAACTCAGTTTTCACACTCTATGCTTAATAGCCTTTGAGTGCCTAGGACTGAAATGAAGCTTGGTGAGCTTCCCACACAAACCAATGCTCCACATGCGGGTTTCACATGCCACCAACTCCACATTCCCATACAACTTCAGCGCCAAAGCCGTTTTCAGATAGACCTCAATATAATGGCTCTAGGTGTAAATATTGGTGTGAGAGCTAATTCAATCAAGGAAACACTGCATGTTGGTGAAGGGCATCTTGAAGAAGAATCAGTCTAGTGTTTCTTGTGGGGGAACAACTCCATTTCGCTCACTAACTTCACACACCATCAGGCTACCAAGCAGCTCTCAAGGAAACTCAGTTTTCACACTCTAGGCTTAGTGCCCTTTGAGTGCATTATCTAGGAATGTACCTGAAAGAGCATCCAACACAAACCAATGCTCCACATGCGTGTTTCACATGCCACCACCTCCACATTCACAAACAACTTCAGCGCCACAGCTGTTTTCAGATAGCCCTCAATACAAAGGCTCTAGGCGCAAATATTGGTGTGAGAGCTAATTCAATCAAGGAAACACTGCATGTTGGTGAAGCGCATATTGAAGAAGAATCAGCCGAGTGGTTCTTGTGGGAGAACAACTCCATTTGGCTCACTAACTTCACACACCATCAGGCTTCCAAGCAGCTCTCAAGGAAACTCAGTTTTCACACTCTAGGCTTAATGCCTTTTGAGTGAATTATCTAGGAATGTTCCTGGTAGAGCATCCAACACAAACCAATGCTCCACATGCGTGTTTCATATGCCACCAGCTTCACATTCACAGACAACTTTAGCGAAAAGCCGTTTTCAGAGAGCCCTCAGTGCAAAGGCTCTAGGCGCAAATGTTGGTGTGAGAGCTAATTCAATGAAGGAAACACTGCATGTTGGTGAAGCGCATATTGAAGAAGAATCAGCCGAGTGGTTCTTGTGGGAGAACAACTCCATTTGGCTCACTAACTTCACACACCATCAGGCTTCCAAGCAGCTCTCAAGGAAACTCAGTTTTCACACTCTAGGCTTAATGCCCTTTGAGTGCCTAGGACTGAAATGAAGCTTGGTGAGCTTCCCACACAAACCAATGCTCCACATGCGGGTTTCACATGCCACCAACTCCACATTCACAGACAACTTCAGCGCCAAAGCCGTTTTCAGATAGCCCTCAATACAAAGGCTCTAGGCGCAAATATTGGTGTGAGAGCTAATTCAATCAAGGAAACACTGCATGTTGGTGAAGCGCATATTGAAGAAGAATCAGCCGAGTGGTTCTTGTGGGAGAACAACTCCATTTGGCTCACTAACTTCACACACCATCAGGCTTCCAAGCTGCTCTCAAGGAAACTCCGTTTTCACACTCTAGGCTTAATGCCCTTTGAGTGCCTAGGACTGAAATGAAGCTTGGTGAGCTTCCCACACAAACCAATCCTCCACATGCGGGTTTCACATGCCACCAACTCCACATTCACAGACAACTTGGTAGCCAAAGCCGTTTTCAGAGAGCCCTCAATACAAAGGCTCTAGGCGCAAATATTGGTGTGAGAGCTAATTCAATCAAGGAAACACTGCATCTTGGTGAAGCGCATATTGAAGAAGAATCAGCCGAATGGTTCTTGTGGGAGAACAACTCCATTTGGTTCTCTAACTTCACACACCATCAGGCTTCCAAGCAGCTCTCAAGGAAACTCAGTTTTCACACTCTAGGCTTAATGCCCTTTGAGTGCCTAGGACTGAAATGAAGCTTGGTGAGCTTCCCACACAAACCAATGCTCCACATGCGGGTTTCACATGCCACCAACTCCACATTCACAGACAACTTCAGCGCCAAAGCCGTTTTCAGATAGACCTCAATACAAAGGCTCTAGGTGTAAATATTGGTGTGAGAGCTAATTCAATCAAGGAAACACTGCATGTTGGTGAAGCACATATGGAAGAAGAATCAGTCGAGTGTTTCTTGTGGGGGAACAACTCCGTTTCGCTCACTAACTTCACACACCATCAGGCTACCAAGCAGCTCTCAAGGAAACTCAGTTTTCACACTCTAGGCTTAATGCCCTTTGAGTGCATTATCTAGGAATGTACCTGAAGGAGCATCCAACACAAACCAATGCTCCACATGCGTGTTTCACATGCCACCAACTCCACATTCACAAACAACTACAGCGCCACAGCCGTTTTCAGATAGCCCCCAATACAAAGGCTCTAGGCGCAAATATTGGTGTGAGAGCTAATTCAATCAAGGAAACACTGCATGTTGGTGAAGCGCATATTGAAGAAGAATCAGCCGAGTGGTTCTTGTGGGAGAACAACTCCATTTGGCTCACTAACTTCACACACCATCAGGCTTCCGAGCAGCTCTCAAGGAAACTCAGTTTTCACACTCTAGGCTTAATGCCCTTTGAGTGCCTAGGACTGAAATGAAGCTTGGTGAGCTTCCAACACAAACCAATGCTCCACATGCGGGTTTCACATGCCACCAACTCCACATTCACAGACAACTTCAGCGCCAAAGCTGTTTTCAGAGAGCCCTCAATACAAAGGCTCTAGGCGCAAATATTGGTGTGAGAGCTAATTCAATCAAGGAAACACTGCATGTTGGTGAAGCACATATTGAAGAATCAGCCGAGTGGTTCTTGTGGGAGAACAACTCCATTTGGCTCACTAACTTCACACACCATCAGGCTTCCAAGCTGCTCTCAAGGAAACTCAGTTTTCTCACTCTAAGCTTAGTGGCCTTTGAGTGCATTATCTAGGAATGAACCTGGTAGAGCTTCCCACACAAACCAAAGCTCCACATGCGGGTTTCACATGCCACCAACTCCACATTCACAGACAACTTCAGCGCCAAAGCCGTTTTCAGATAGCCCTCAATACAAAGGCTCTAGGCGCAAATATTGGTGTGAGAGCTAATTCAATCAAGGAAACACTGCATGTGGGTGAAGCGCATATTGAAGAAGAATCAGCCTAGTGGTTCTTGTGGGAGAACAACTCCATTTGGCTCACTAACTTCACACACCATCAGGCTTCCAAGCAGCTCTCAAGGAAACTCAGTTTTCACAATTTAGGCTTAATGCCCTTTGAGTGCCTAGGACTGAAATGAAGCTTGGTGAGCTTCCCACACAAACCAATGCTCCACATGCGGGTTTCACATGCCACCAACACCACATTCACAGGCAACTTCAGCGCCAAAGCCGTTTTCAGATAGCCCTCAATACAAAGGCTCTAGGCGCAAATATTGGTGTGAGAGCTAATTCAATCAAGGAAACATGCATGTTGGTGAAGCGCATATTGAAGAAGAATCAGCCGAGTGGTTCATGTGGGAGAACAACTCCATTTGCTCAATAACTTCACACACCATCAGGCTTCCAAGCAGCTCTCAAGGAAACTCAGTTTTCACACTCTAGGCTTAATGCCCTTTGAGTGCCTAGGACTGAAATGAAGCTTGGTGATCTTCCAACACAAACCAATGCTCCACATGCGGGTTTCACATGCCACCAACTCCACATTCACAGAAAACTTCAGCGCCAAAGCCGTTTTCAGATAGCCCTCAATACAAAGGCTCTAGGCGCAAATATTGGTGTGAGAGCTAATTCAATCAAGGAAACACTGCATGTTGGTGAAGCGCATATTGAAGAAGAATCAGCCGAGTGGTTCTTGTGGGAGAACAACTCCATTTGGCTCACTAACTTCACACACCATCAGGCTTTCAAGCAGCTCTCAAGGAAACTCAGTTTTCACACTCTAGGCTTAGTGCCCTTTGAGTGCATTATCTAGGAATGAACCTGGTAGAGCTTCCCACACAAACCAATGCTCCACATGCGGGTTTCACATGCCACCAACTCCACATTCACAGACAACTTCAGCGCCACAACCGTTTTCAGATACCCCTCCATGCAAAGGCTCTAGGCGCAAATATTTGTGTGAGAGCTAATTCAATCAAGGAAACAATGCATGTTGGTGAAGCGCATATTGAAGAAAAATCAACCGAGTGGTTCTTGTGGGAGAACAACTCCATTTGGCTCACTAACTTCACACACCATCAGGCTTCCAAGCAGCTCTCAAGGAAACTCAGTTTTCACACTCTAGGCTTAATGCCCTTTTGAGTGAATTATCTAGGAATGAACCTGGTATAGCATCCAACACAAACCAATGCTCCACATGCGGGTTTCACATGTCACCAACTCCACATTCACAGACAACTTCAGCGCCAAAGCCGTTTTCAGATAGCCCTCAATACAAAGGCTCTAGGCGCAAATATTGGTGTGAGAGCTAATTCAATCAAGGAAACACTGCATGTTGGGGAAGCGCATATTGAAGAAGAATCAGCCGAGTGGTTCTTGTGGGAGAACAACTCCATTTGGCTCACTAACTTCACACACCATCAGGCTTCCAAGCAGCTCTCAAGGAAACTCAGTTTTCACACTCTAGGCTTAATGCCCTTTGAGTGCCTAGGACTGAAATGAAGCTTGGTGAGCTTCCCACACAAACCACTGCTCCACCTGCGGGTTTCACATGCCACCAACCCCACATTCACAGGCAACTTCAGCGCCAAAGCCGTTTTCAGATAGCCCTCAATACAAAGGCTCTAGGCGCAAATATTGGTGTGAGAGCTAATTCAATCAAGGAAACAGTGCATGTTGGTGAAGCGCATATTGAAGAAGAATCAGCCGAGTGGTTCTTGTGGGAGAACAACTCCATTTGGCTCACTAACTTCACACACCATCAGGCTTCCATGCAGCTCTCAAGGAGACTCAGTTTTCACACTCTAGGTTTAATTCCTTTTGAGCGAATTATCTAGGAATGAACCTGGTAGAGCATCCCACACAAACCAATGCTCCACATGCGGGTTTCACATGCCACCAACTCCACATTCACAGACAACTTCAGCGCCAAAGCCGTTTTCAGATAGCCCTCAATACAAAGGCTCTAGGCGCAAATATTGGTGTGAGAGCTAATTCAATCAAGGAAACACTGCTTGTTGGTGAAGCGCATATTGATGAAGAATCAGCCGAGTGGTTCTTGTGGGAGAACAACTCCATTTGGCTCACTAACTTCACACACCATCAGGCTTCCAAGCAGCTCTCAAGGAAACTCAGTTTTCACACTCTAGGCTTAATGCCCTTTGATTGCCTAGGACTGAAATGAAGCTTGGTGAGCTTCCCACACAAACCAATGCTCCACATGCGGGTTTCACATGCCACCAACCCCACATTCACAGGCAACTTGCTAGCCAAAGCCGTTTTCAGATAGCCCTCAATACAAAGGCTCTAGGCGCAAATATTGGTGTGAGAGCTAATTCAATCAAGGAAACACTGCATGTTGGTGAAGCGCATATTGAAGAAGAATCAGAAGAGTGGTTCTTGTGGGAGAACAACTCCATTTGGCTCAATAACTTCACACACCATCAGACTTCCAAGCAGCTCTCAAGGAAACTCAGTTTTCTCACTCTAGGCTTAATGCCTTTTGAGTGAATTATCTAGGAATGAACCTGGTAGAGCATCCCACACAAACCACTGCTCCACATGCGTGTTTCACATGCCAGCAACTCCACATTCACAGACAACTTCAGCGCCAAAGCCGTTTTCAATTAGGCCTTAATGCAAAGGCTCTAGGCGCAAATATTGGTGTGAGAGCAAATTCAATCAAGGAAACACTGCATGTTGGTGAAGCGCATATTGAAGAAGAATCAGCCGAGTGGTTCTTGTGGGAGAACAACTCCATTTGGCTCAATAACTTCACACACCATCAGGCTTCCAAGCTGCTCTCAAGGAAACTCAGTTTTCACACTCTAGGCTTAATGCCCTTTGAGTGCCTAGGACTGAAATGAAGCTTGGTGAGCTTCCCACACAAACCAATGCTCCACATGCGGATTTCACATGCCACCAACTCCACATTCACAGACAATCTCCTAGCCAAAGCCGTTTTCAGATAGCCCTCAATACAAAGGTTCTAGGCGCAAATATTTGTTTGAGAGCTAATTCAATCAAGGAAACACGGCATGTTGGTGAAGCGCATATTGAAGAAGAATCAGCCGAGTGGTTCTTGTGGGAGAATGACTCCATTTGGCTCACTAACTTCACACACCATCAGGCTTCCAAGCTGCTCTCAAGGAAACTCAGTTTTCACACTCTAGGCTTAATGCCCTTTGAGTGCCTAGGACTGAAATGAAGCTTGGTGAGCTTCCCACACAAACCAATGCTCCACATGCGGGTTTCACATGCCACCAACTCCACATTCACACACAACTTGCTAGCCAAAGCCGTTTTCAGATAGCCCTCAATACAAAGGATCTCGGCGCAAATATTGGTGTGAGAGCTAATTCAATCAAGGAAACACTGCATGTTGGTGAAGCGCATATTGAAGAAAAATCAGCCGAGTGGTTCTTGTGGGAGAACAACTCCATTAGGCTCACTAACTTCACCCACCATCAGGCTTCCAAGCAGCTCTCAAGGAAACTCAGTTTTCACACTCTAGGCTTAATGCCCTTTGAGTGCGTAGGACTGAAATGAAGCTTGGTGAGCTTCCCACACAAACCAATGCTCCACATGCGGGTTTCACATGCCACCAACTCCACATTCACAGACAACTTCAGCACCAAAGCCGTTTTCAGATAGCCCTCAATACAAAGGATCTAGGCGCAAATATTGGTGTGAGAGCTAATTCAATCAAGGAAACACTGCATGTTGGGGAAGTGCATATTGAAGAAAAATCAGCCGAGGTGTTCTTGTGGGAGAACAACTCCATTTGGCTCACTAACTTCACACACCATCAGGCTTCCAAGCAGCTCTCAAGGAAACTCAGTTTTCACACTCTAGGCTTAATGCCTTTTCAGTGAATTATCTAGGAATGAACCTGGTAGAGCATCCAACACAAACCAATGCTCCACATGCGGGTTTCACATGCCACCAACTCCACATTCACAGACAACTTGCTAGCCAAAGCCGTTTTCAGATAGCCCTCAATACGAAGGCTCTAGGCGCAAATATTTGTTTGAGAGCTAATTCAATCAAGGAAACACTGCATGTTGGTGAAGCGCATATTGAAGAAGAATCAGCCGAGTGGTTCTTGTGGGAGAACAACTCCATTTGGCTCACTAACTTCACACACCATCAGGCTTCCATGCAGTTCTCAAGGAAACTCAGTTTTCACACTCTAGGCTTAATGCCCTTTGAGTGCCTAGGACTGAAATGAAGCTTGGTGAGCTTCCCACACAAACCAATGCTCCACATGCGGATTTCACATGCCACCAACTCCACATTCACAGACAACCTCCTAGCCAAAGCCGTTTTCAGATAGCCCTCAATACAACGGCTCTAGGCGCAAATATTGGTGTGAGAGCTATTTCAATCAAGGAAACACTGCATGTTGGTGAAGCGCATATTGAAGAAGAATCAGCCGAGTGGTTCTTGTGGGAGAACAACTCCATTTGGCTCACTAACTTCACACACCATCAGGCTTCCAAGCAGCTCTCAAGGAAACTCAGTTTTCACACTCTAGGCTTAATGCCATTTGAGTGCGTAGGACTGAAATGAAGCTTGGTGAGCTTCCCACACAAACCAATGCTCCACATGCGGGTTTCACATGCCACCAACTCCACATTCACACACAACTTGCTAGCCAAAGCCGTTTTCAGATAGCCCTCAATACAAAGGCTGTAGGCGCAAATATTGGTGTGAGAGCTAATTCAATCAAGGAAACACTGCATGTTGGTGAAGCGCATATTGAAGAAGAATCAGCCGAGTAGTTCTTGTGGGAGAACAACTCCATTTGGCTCACTAACTTCACACACCATCAGGCTTCCAAGCAGCTCTCAAGGAAACTCAGTTTTCACACTCTAGGCTTAATGCCTTTTGAGTGAATTATCTAGGAATGAACCTGGTAGAGCATCCAACACAAACCAATGCTCCACATGCGGGTTTCACATGCCACCAACTCCACATTCACACACAACTTGCTAGCCAAAGCCGTTTTCAGATAGCCCTCAATACAAAGGCTCTAGGCGCAAATATTTGTTTGAGAGCTAATTCAGTCAAGGAAACACTGCATGTTGGTGAAGCGCATATTGAAGAAGAATCAGCCGAGTGGTTCTTGTGGGAGAACAACTCCATGTGGCTCACTAACTTCACACACCATCAGGCTTCCAAGCAGCTCTCAAGGAAACTCAGTTTTCACACTCTAGGCTTAATGCCCTTTGAGTGAAATATCTAGGAATGAACCTGGTAGAGCATCCATCACAAACCAATGCTCCACATGCGGGTTTCACATGCCACCAACTCCACATTCACAGACAACTTCAGCGCCAAAGCCATTTTCAGATAGCCCTCAATGCAAAAGCTCTAGGCGCAAATATTGGTGTGAGAGCTAATTCAATCAAGGAAGCACTGCATGTTGGTGAAGCGCATATTGAAGAAGAATCATCCGAGTGGTTCTTGTGGGAGAACAAGTCGATTTGGCTCACTAACTTCACACACCATCAGGGTTCCATGCAGCTCGCAAGGAAACTCAGTTTTCACACTCTAGGCTTAATGCCCTTTGAGTGCCTAGGACTGAAATGAAGCTTGGTGAGCTTCCCACACAAACCAATGCTCCACATGCGGGTTTCACATGCCACCAACTCCACATTCACAAACAACTTCAGCACCAAAGCCGTTTTCAGAGAGCCCTCAATACAAAGGCTCTAGGCGCAAATATTGGTGTGAGAGCTAATTCAATCAAGGAAACACTGCATGTTGGTGAAGCGCATATTGAAGAAGAATCAGAAGAGTGGTTCTTGTGGGAGAACAACTCCATTTGTCTCAATAACTTCACACACCATCAGGCTTCCAAGCAGCTCTCAAGGAAACTCAGTTTTCACACTCTAGGCTTAATGCCTTTTGAGTGAATTATCCAGGAATGAACCTGGTAGAGCATCCCACACAAACCACTGCTCCACATGCGGGTTTCACATGCCACCAACTCCACATTCAGAGACAACCTCCTAGCCAAAGCCGTTTTCAGATAGCCCTCAATACAAAAGCTCTTGGCGCAAATATTGGTGTGAGAGCTAATTCAATCAAGGAAACACTGCATGTTGGTGAAGCACATATTGAAGAAGAATCAGCCGAGTGGTTCTTGTGGGAGAACAACTCCAATGGCTCACTAAATTTACACACCATCAGGCTTCCAAGCAGCTCTCAAGGAAACTCATTTTGACAGTCTAGGCTAAATGCCCTTTGAGTGCCTAGGACTGAAATGAAGCTTGGTGCGCTTCCCACACAAACCAATGCTCCACATGCGGGTTTCACATGCCACCAACTCCACATTCAGAAACAACTTCAGCGCCAAAGCCTTTTTCAGAGAGCCCTCAATACAAAGGATCTAGTCGCAAATATTAGTGTGAGAGCTAATTCAATCAAGGAAACACTGCATGTTGGTGAAGCGCATATTGAAGAAGAATCAGCCGAGTGGTTCTTGTGGGAGAACAACTCCATTTGGCTCACTAACTTCACACACCATCAGGCTTCCAAGCAGCTCTCAGGGAAACTCATTTTTCACACTCTAGGCTTAATGCCCTTTGAGTGAATTATCTAGGAATGAACCTGGTAGAGCTTCCCACACAAACCACTGCTCCACATGCGGGTTTCACATGCCAGCAACTCCATATTCACACACAACTTCAGCGCCAAAGCCGTTTTCAGTTAGCCCTCAATGCAAAGGCTCTAGGCGCAAATATTGGTGTGAGAGCTAATTCAATCAAGGAAACACTGCATGTTGGTGAAGCGCATATTGAAGAAGAATCAGCCGAGTGGTTCTTGTGTGAGAACAACTCCATTTGGCTCTCTAACTTCACACACCATCAGGCTTCCAAGCAGCTCTCAAGGAAACTCAGTTTTCACACTCTAGGCTTAATGCCCTTTGAGTGCCTAGGACTGAAATGAAGCTTGGTGAGCATCCCACACAAACCAATGCTCCACATGCGGGTTTCACATGCCACCAACTCCACATTCACAGACAACTTGCTAGGCAAAGCCGTTTTCAGATAGCCCTCAATACAAAAGCTCTAGGCGCAAATATTTGTGTGAGAGCTAATTCAATCAAGGAAACACTGCATGTTGGTGAAGCGCATATTGAAGAAGAATCAGCCGAGTGGTTCTTGTGGGAGAACCACTCCATTTGACTCACTAACTTCACACACCATCAGGCTTCCATGCATTTCTGAAGGAAACTCAGTTTTCACACTCTAGGCTTAATGCCCTTTGAGTGCCTAGGACTAAAATGAATCTTGCTGAGCTCCCCACACAAACCAATGCTCCACATGCGGGTTTCACATGCCACCAAATCCACATTCACAGACAACTTCAGCGCCAAAGCCATTTTCAGATAGCCCTCAATACAAAGGCTCTAGGCGCAAATATTGGTGTGAGAGCTAATTCAATCAAGGAAACACTGCATGTGAGAGAAGCGCATATTGAAGAAGAATCAGCCGAGTGGTTCTTGTGGGAGAACAACTTCATTGGCTCACTAACTTCACACACCATCAGGCTTCCATGCAGCTCTCAAGGAGACTCAGTTTTCACACTCTAGGCTTAATTCATTTTGAGCGAATTATCTAGGAATGAACCTGGTAGAGCATCCCACACAAACGAATGCTCCACATGCGGGTTTCACACGCGACCAACTCCACATTCTCAGGCAACTTCAGCGCCACAGCCGTTTTCAGATAGCCCTCAATGCAAAGGCTCTAGACGCAAATATTGTTGTGAGAGCTAATTCAATCAAGGAAACACTGCATGTTAGTGAAGGGCCTATTGAAGAAGGATCAGCCGAGTGGTTCTTGTGGGAGAACAACTCCATTTGGGCTCACTAACTTCACACACCATCAGGCTTCAATGCAGCTCTCAAGGAAACTCAGTTTTCACACACTAGGCTTAATGCCTTTTGAGTGAATTATTTAGGAATGAACATGGTAGAGCTTCCCTCCCAAACCAATGCTCCACATGCGGGTTTCACATGCCACCAACTCCATATTCACAGACAACTTCAGCTCCAAAGCCGTTTTCAGATAGCCCTCAATACAAAGGTTCTAGGCGCAAATATTGGTGTGAGAGCTAATTCAATCAAGGAAACACTGCATGTTGGTGAAGCGCATATTGAAGAAGAATCAGCCGAGTGGTTCTTGTGGGAGAACAACTCCATTTGGCTCACTAACTTCACACACCATCAGGCTTCCATGCAGCTCTCAGGGAAACTCAGTTTTCACACTCAAGGCTTAATGCCCTTTGAGTGCCTAGGACTGAAATGAAGCTTGGTGAGCTTCCCACACAAACCAATGCTCCACATGCGGGTTTCACATGCCACCAACTCCACATTCACACACAACTTCAGCGCCAAAGCCGTTTTCAGATAGCCCTCAATACAAAGGCTCTAGGCGCAAATATTGGTGTGAGAGCTAATTCAATCAAGGAAACACTGCATGTGGGTGAAGCGCATATTGAAGACTAATCAGCCGAGTGGTTCTTCTGGGAGAACAACTCCATTTGGCTCACTAACTTCACACACCATCAGGCTTCCAAGCAGCTCTCAAGGAAACTCAGTTTTCACACACTAGGTTAATGCCTTTTGAGTGAATTATTTAGGAATGAACCTGGTAGAGCTTCCCACACAAACCAATGCTCCACATGCGGGTTTCACATGCCACCAACTCCACATTCACACACAATTGCTAGCCAAAGCCCTTTTCAGATAGCCCTCAATACAAAGGCTCTAGGCGCAAATATTGGTGTGAGAGCTAATTCAATCAAGGAAACACTGCATGTTGGTGAAGCGCATATTGAAGAAGAATCAGCCGAGTGGTTCTTGTGGGAGAACAACTTCATTTGGCTCACTAACTTCACACACCGTCAGGCTTCCAAGCAGCTCTCAAGGAAACTCAGTTTTCACACTCTAGGCTTAATGCCTTTTGAGCGAATTATCTAGGAATGAACCTGGTAGAGCATCCAACACAAACCAATGCTCCACATGCGGGTTTCACATGCCTCCAACTCCACATTCACACACAACTTCAGCGCCAAAGCCGTTTTCAGATAGCCCTGAATGCAAAGGTTCTAGGCGCAAATATTGGTGTGAGAGCTAATTCAATCAAGGAAACACTGCATGTTGATGAAGCGCATATTGAAGAAGAATCAGCCGAGTGGTTCTTGTGGGAGAACAACTCCATTGGGCTCACTAACTTCACACACCATCAGGCTTCCAAGCAGCTCTCAAGGAAACTCAGTTTTCACAATCTAGGCTTAATGCCCTTTGAGTGCCTAGGACTGAAATGAAGCTTGGTGAGCTTCCCACACAAACCAATGCTCCACATGCGGGTTTCACATGCCACCAACTCCACATTCACAAACAACCTCAGCGCCAAAGCCGTTTTCAGATAGCCCTCCATGCAAAGGCTCTAGGATCAAATATTGGTGTGAGAACTAATTCAATCAAGGAAACACTGCATGTTGCTGAAGGGCATATTGAAGAAGAAACAGCCGAGTGGTTCTTGTGGGAGAACAACTCCATTGGGCTCACTAACTTCACAAACCATCAGGCTTCCAAGCAGCTCTCAAGGAAACTCAGTTTTCACACTCTAGGCTTAATGCCTTTTGAGTGAATCATCTAGGAATGAACCTGGTAGAGCATCCAACACAAACAATGCTCCACATGCGGGTTTCACATGCCACCAACTCCACATTCACACACAACTTCAGCGCCAAAGCCGTTTTCAGATAGCCCTCAATACAAAGGCTCTAGGCGCAAATATTGGTGTGAGAGCTAATTCAATCAAGGAAACACTGCATGTTGGTGAAGCGCATATTGAAGAAGAATCAGCTGAGTGGTTCTTGTGGGAGAACAACTCCATTTGGCTCACTAACGTCACACACCATCAGGCTTCCAAGCAGCTCTCAAGGAAACTCAGTTTTCACACTCTGGCTTAATGCCTTTTGAGTGAATTATCTAAGAATGAACCTGGTAGAGCATCCAACACAAACCAATGCTCCACATGCGGGTTTCACATGCCACCAACTCCACATTCACAGACAACTTCAGCGCCAAAGCCGTTTTCAGATAGCCCTCAATGCAAAGGCTCTAGGCGCAAATATTGGTGTGAGAGCTAATTCAGTCAAGGAAACACTGCATGTTGGTGAAGCGCATATTGAAGAAGAATCAGCCGAGTGGTTCTTGTGGGAGAACAACTCCATTTGGCTCACTAACTTCACACACCATCAGGCTTCCATGCAACTCTCAAGGAAACTCAGTTTTCACACTCTAAGCTTAATGACCTTTGAGTGCATTATGTAGGAAAGAACCTGGTAGAGCTTCCCACACAAACCAATGCTCCACATGCGGGTTTCACATGCCACCAACTCCACATTCACAGACAACTTCCTAGCCAAAGCTGTTTTCAGATAGCCCTCAATACAAAGGCTCTAGGCACAAATATTGGTGTGAGAGCTAATCAATCAAGGAAACACTGCATGTTGGTTAAGCGCATATTGAAGAAGAATCAGCCGAGTGGTTCTTGTGGGAGAACAACTCCATTTGGCTCACTAAATTCACACACCATCAGGCTTCAATGCAGTTCTCAAGGAAACTCAGTTTTCACACTCTAGGCTTAATGCCTTTTGAGTGCATTCTGTAGGAATGAACCTGGTCTAGCATCCCACACAAACCAAGGCTCCACATGCGGGTTTCACATGCCACCAACTCCACATTCACAGACAACTTCAGCGCCAAAGCCGTTTTCAGATAGCCCTCAATGCAAAGGGTCTAGGCGCAAATATTGGTGTGAGAGCTAATTCAATCATGGAAACACTGCATGTTGGTGAAGCGCATATTGAAGAAGAATCAGCCGAGTGGTTCTTTCGGGGCAACAACTCCATTTGGCTCACTAACTTCAACACACCATCAGGCTTCCATGCAGCTCTCAAGTAAACTCAGTTTTCACACTCTAGGCTTAATGCCATTTGAGTGCATTAATTAGGAATGAACCTGGTAGAGCATCCCACACAGACCATTGCTCCATATGCGGGTTTCACATGCCACCAACTCCACATTCAGAGACAACTTCAGCGCCAAAGCCGTTTTCAGATAGCCCTCAATACAAAGGCTCTAGGCGCAAATATTGGTGTGAGAGCTAATCAATCAAGGAAACACTGCATGTTGCTGAAGCGCATATTGAAGAAGAATCAGCCGAGTGGTTCTTGTGGGAGAACAACTCCATTTGGCTCACTAACTTCACACACCATCAGGCTTCCATGCAGCTCTCAAGGAAACTCCGTTTTCACACTCTAGACTTAATGCCCTTTGAGTGCATTATCTAAGAATGAACCTGGTAGAGCATCCCACACAAACCAATGCTCCACATGCGGGCTTCACATGCCACCAACTCCACATTCACAGACAACTTCAGCGCCAAAGCTGTTTTCAGATAGCCCTCAATGCAAAGGCTCTAGGCCCAAATATTGGTGTGAGAGTTAATTCAATCAAGGAAACACTGCATGTTGGTGAAGCGCATATTGAAGAAGAATCAGCCGAGTGGTTCTTGTGGGAGAACAACTCCATTTGGCTCACTAACTTCACACACTATCAGGCTTCCAAGCAGCTCTCAACGAAACTCAGTTTTCACACTCTAGGCTTAATGCCCTTTGAGTGCATTATTTAGGAATGAACCTGGTAGAGCATCCCACACAAACCAATGCTCCACATGCGGGTTTCACATGCCACCAAATCCACATTCACAGACAACTTCAGCGACAAAGACTTTTTCAGATAGAACTCAATACAAAGGCTCTAGGCACAAATATTGGTGTGAGAGCTGATTCAATCAAGAAAACAATGCATGTTGGTGAAGCGCATATTGAAGAAGAATCAGCCGAGTGGATCTTGTGGGAGAACAACTCCATTTGGCTCACTAACTTCACACACCATCAGGCTTCCAAGCAGCTCTCAAGGAAACTCAGTTTTCACACTCTAGGCTTAATGCCCTTTGAGTACATTATCTAGGAATGAACCTGGTAGAGCATCCCACACAAACCAATGCTCCACATGCGGGTTTCACATGCCACCAACTCCACATTCACAGACCACTTCCTAGCAAATGCCGTTTTCAGATAGCCCTCAATGCAAAGGCTCTAGTCGCAAATATTGGTGTGAGAGCTAATTCAATCAAGGAAACACTGCATGTTGGTGAAGCGCATATTGAAGAAGAATCAGCTGAGTGGTTCTTGTGGGAGAACAACTCCATTTGGCTCACTAACTTCACACACCATCAGGTTTCCATGCAGCTCTCAAGGAAACTCAGTTTTCACACTCTAGGCTTAATGCCCTTTGAGTGCATTATCTAGGAATGAACCTGGTAGAGCTTCCCACATAAACCAGTGCTCCACATGCGGGTTTCACATGCCACCAACTCCACATTCAGAGACAACTTCAGCGCCAAAGCCATTTCTGATAGCCCTCAATGCAAAGCCTCTAGGCGCAAATATTGATGTGAGAGCTAATTCAATCAAGGAAACACTGCATGTTGGTGAAGCGCATATGGAAGAATAATCAGCCGAGTGGTTCTTGTGGGAGAACAACTCCATTTGGCTCACTAACTTCACACACCATCAGGCTTCAATGCAGCTCTCAAGGAAACTCAGTTTTCACACTCTAGGCTTAATGCCCATTGAGTGTCTAGGACTAAAATGAAGCTTAGTGAGCTCCCCATACAAACCAATGCTCCACAAGCGGGTTTCACATGCCACCAACTCCACATTCACAAACAACCTCAGCGCCAAAGCCGTTTTCAGATAGCAGTCAGTACAAAGGCTCTAGGTGCAAATATTGGTGTGAGAGCTAATTCAATCAAGGAAACACTGCATGTTGTTGAAGCACATATTGAAGCAGAATCAGCCAAGTGGTTCTTGTGGGAGAACAACTCCATTTGGCTCACTAACTTCACAAACCATCAGGCTTCCAAGCAGCTCTCAAGGAAACTCAGTTTTCACACTCTAGGCTTAATGCCCTTTGAGTGCCTAGGACTGAAATGAAGCTTGGTGAGCTTCCCACACAAACCAATGCTCCACATGCGGGTTTCACATGCCACCAACTCCACATTCACACACAACTTCAGCGCCAAAGCCGTTTTCAGATAGCCCTCAATGCAAAGGGTCTAGGAGCACATATTGTTGTGAGAGCTAATTCAATCAAGGAAACACTGCATGTTGGTGAAGCGCATATTGAAGAAGAATCAGCCGAGTGGTTCTTGTGGGAGAACAACTCCATTTGGCACACTAACTTCACACACCATCAGGCTTCCAAGCAGTTCTCAGGAAACTCAGTTTTCACACTCTAAGCTTAATGCCTTTTGAGTGCCTAGGCTGAAATGAAGCTTTGTGAGCTTCCCACACAAACCAATGCTCCACATGCGGGTTTCACATGCCTCCAATTCCACATTCACAGACAACTTCAGAGCCAAAGCCGTTTTCAGATAGCCCTCCATGCAAAGGTTCTAGGCGCAAATATTGGTGTGAGAGCTAATTCAATCAACGAAACACTGCATGTTGATGAAGCGCATATTGAAGAAGAATCAGCCGAGTGGTTCTTGTGGGAGAACAACTCCATTGGGCTCACTAACTTCACACACCATCAGGCTTCCAAGCAGCTCTCAAGGAAACTCAGTTTTCACACTCTAGGCTTAATGCCTTTTGAGTGAATTATCTAGGAATGAACCTGGTAGAGCATCCAACACAAACAATGCTCCACATGCGGGTTTCACATGCCACCAACTCCACATTCACACACAACTTCAGCGCCAAAGCCGTTTTCAGATAGCCCTCAATGCAAAGGCTCTAGGCGCAAATATTGGTGTGAGAGCTAATTCAATCAAGGAAACACTGCATGTTGGTGAAGCGCATATTGAAGAAGAATCAGCTGAGTGGTTCTTGTGGGAGAACAACTCCATTTGGCTCACTAACGTCACACACCATCAGGCTTCCAAGCAGCTCTCAAGGAAACTCAGTTTTCACACTCTGGCTTAATGCCTTTTGAGTGAATTATCTAAGAATGAACCTGGTAGAGCATCCAACACAAACCAATGCTCCACATGCGGGTTTCACATGCCACCAACTCCACATTCACAGACAACTTCAGCGCCAAAGCCGTTTTCAGATAGCCCTCAATGCAAAGGCTCTAGGCGCAAATATTGGTGTGAGAGCTAATTCAGTCAAGGAAACACTGCATGTTGGTGAAGCGCATATTGAAGAAGAATCAGCCGAGTGGTTCTTGTGGGAGAACAACTCCATTTGGCTCACTAACTTCACACACCATCAGGCTTCCATGCAACTCTCAAGGAAACTCAGTTTTCACACTCTAGGCTTAATGACCTTTGAGTGCATTATGTAGGAAAGAACCTGGTAGAGCTTCCCACACAAACCAATGCTCCACATGCGGGTTTCACATGCCACCAACTCCACATTCACAGACAACTTCCTAGCCAAAGCCGTTTTCAGATAGCCCTCAATACAAAGGCTCTAGGTGCAAATATTGGTGTGAGAGCTAATCAATCAAGGAAACACTGCATGTTGCTGAAGGGCATATTGAAGAAGAATCAGTCTAGTGTCTCTTGTGGGAGAACAACTCCATTTGGCTCACTAACTTCACACACCATCAGGCTTCCATGCAGCTCTCAAGGAAACTCCGTTAACACACTCTAGGCTTAATGCCCTTTGAGTGCATTATATCGGAATAAACATGGTAGAGCACAGCACACAAACGAATGCTCCACATGCGAGTTTCATGTGCCACCAACTCCACATTCACAGACAACTTCAGCGCCAAAGCTGTTTTCAGATAGCCCTCAATACAAAGGCTCTAGGCACAAATATTGGTGTGAGAGCTAATCAATCAAGGAAACACTGCATGTTGGTGAAGCGCATATTGAAGAAGAATCAGCCGAGTGGTTCTTGTGGGAGAACAACTCCATTTGGCTCACTAACTTCACACACCATCAGGCTTCAATGCAGCTCTCAAGGAAACTCAGTTTTCACACTCTAGGCTTAATGCCCTTTGAGTGCATTCTCTAGGAATGAACCTGGTCTAGCATCCCACACAAACCAAGGCTCCACATGCGGGTTTCACATGCCACCAACTCCACATTCACAGACAACTTCAGCGCCAAAGCCGTTTTCAGATAGCCCTCAATGCAAAGGGTCTAGGCGCAAATATTGGTGTGAGAGCTAATTCAATCATGGAAACACTGCATGTTGGTGAAGCGCATATTGAAGAAGAATCAGCCGAGTGGTTCTTTCGGGGCAACAACTCCATTTGGCTCACTAACTTCACACACCATCAGGCTTCCATGCAGCTGTCAAGGAAACTCCGTTTTCACACTCTAGGCTTAATGCCCTTTGAGTGCATTATCTAGGAATGAACCTGGTAGAGCATCCCACACAAACGAATGCTCCACATGCGAGTTTCACATGCCACCAACTCCACATTCACAGACAACTTCAGCGCCAAAGACTTTTTCAGATAGCCCTCAATACAAAGGCTCTAGGCGCAAATATTGGTGTGAGAGCTAATTCAATCAAGGAAACACTGCATGTTGGTGAAGCGCATATTGAAGAAGAATCAGTCGAGTGGTTCTTGTGGGAGAACAACTCCATTTGGCTCACTAACTTCACACACGATCAGGCTTCCATGCATCTCTCAACGAAACTCAGTTTTCACACTCTTAGGCTTAATGCCCTTTGAGTGCCTAGGACTGAAATGAAGCTTGGTGAGCTTCCCACACAAACCAATGCTCCACATGCGGGTTCCACATGCCACCAGCTCCACATTCACAGACCACTTCCTACCCAATGCCGTTTTCAGGTAGCCCTCATTGCAAAGGTTGTAGGCGCAAATATTGGTGTGAGAGCTAATTCAATCAAGGAAACACTGCATGTTGGTGAAGCGCATATTGAAGAAGAATCAGCCGAGTGGTTCTTGTGGGAAAACAACTCCATTTGGCTCACTAACTTCACACACCATCAGGCTTCCATGCAGCTCTCAAGCAAACTCAGTTTTCACACTCTAGGCTTAATGCCCTTTGAGTGCATTATCTAAGAATGAACCTGGTAGAGCATCCCACACAAACCAATGCTCCACATGCGGGTTTCACATGCCACCAACTCCACATTCACAGACAACTTCAGCGCCAAAGCCGTTTTCAGATAGCCCTCAATGCAAAGGCTCTAGGCCCAAATATTGGTGTGAGAGCTAATTCAATCAAGGAAACACTGCATGTTGGTGAAGCGCATATTGAAGAAGAATCAGCCGAGTGGTTCTTGTGGGAGAACAACTCCATTTGGCTCACTAACTTCACACACCATCAGGCTTCCATGCAGCTCTCAAGGAAACTCCGTTTTCACACTCTAGAATTAATGCCCTTTGAGTGCATTATCTAAGAATGAACCTGGTAGAGCATCCCACACAAACCAATGCTCCACATGCGGGCTTCACATGCCACCAACTCCACATTCACAGACAACTTCAGCGCCAAAGCTGTTTTCAGATAGCCCTCAATGCAAAGGCTCTAGGCCCAAATATTGGTGTGAGAGTTAATTCAATCAAGGAAACACTGCATGTTGGTGAAGCGCATATTGAAGAAGAATCAGCCGAGTGGTTCTTGTGGGAGAACAACTACATTGGGCTCACTAACTTCACACACTATCAGGCTTCCAAGCAGCTCTCAACGAAACTCAGTTTTCACACTCTAGGCTTAATGCCCTTTGAGTGCATTATTTAGGAATGAACCTGGTAGAGCATTACACACAAACCAATGCTCCACATGCGGGTTTCACATGCCACCAAATCCACATTCACAGACAACTTCAGCGACAAAGACTTTTTCAGATAGAACTCAATACAAAGGCTCTAGGCGCAAATATTGGTGTGAGAGCTGATTCAATCAAGAAAACACTGCATGTTGGTGAAGCGCATATTGAAGAAGAATCAGCCGAGTGGATCTTGTGGGAGAACAACTCCATTTGGCTCACTAACTTCACACACCATCAGGCTTCCAAGCAGCTCTCAAGGAAACTCAGTTTTCACACTCTAGGCTTAATGCCCTTTGAGTACATTATCTAGGAATGAACCTGGTAGAGCATCCCACACAAACCAATGCTCCACATGCGGGTTTCACATGCCACCAACTCCACATTCACAGACCACTTCCTAGCAAATGCCGTTTTCAGATAGCCCTCAATGCAAAGGCTCTAGTCGCAAATTTTGGTGTGAGAGCTAATTCAATCAAGGAAACACTGCATGTTGGTGAAGCGCATATTGAAGAAGAATCAGCTGAGTGGTTCTTGTGGGAGAACAACTCCATTTGGCTCACTAACTTCACACACCATCAGGCTTCCATGCAGCTCTCAAGGAAACTCAGTTTTCACACTCTAGGCTTAATGCCCATTGAGTGTCTAGGACTGAAATGAAGCTTAGTGAGCTCCCCATACAAACCAATGCTCCACATGCGGGTTTCACATGCCACCAACTCCACATTCACAAACAACCTCAGCGCCAAAGCCGTTTTCAGATAGCCCTCAGTACAAAGGCTCTAGGTGCAAATATTGGTGTGAGAGCTAGTTCAATCAAGGAAACACTGCATGTTGTTGAAGCACATATTGAAGCAGAATCAGCCAAGTGGTTCTTGTGGGAGAACAACTCCATTTGGCTCACTAACTTCACAAACCATCAGGCTTCTAAGCAGCTCTCAAGGAAACTCAGTTTTCACACTCTAGGCTTAATGCCCTTTGAGTGCCTAGGACTGAAATGAAGCTTGGTGAGCTTCCCACACAAACCAATGCTCCACATGCGGGTTTCACATGCCACCAACTCCACATTCACAAACAACCTCAGCGCCAAAGCCGTTTTCAGGTAGCCCTCAATACAAAGGCTCTAGGCGCAAATATTGGTGTGAGAGCTAATTCAATCAAGGAAACACTGCATGTGGGTGAAGCGCATATTGAAGAAGAATCCGCCGAGTGGTTCTTGTGGGAGAACAACTCCATTTGGCTCACTAACTTCACACACCATCAGGCTTCCAAGCAGCTCTTAAGGAAACTCAGTTTTCACACTCTAGGCTTAATGCCATTTGAGTGCATTATGTAGGAATGAACTTGGTAAAGCATCCCACACAAACCAATGCTCCACATGCGGGTTTCACATGCCACCAACTCCACATTCACAGACAACTTCCTACCCAATGCAGTTTTCAGGTAGCCCTCAATGCAAAGGCTCTAGGCGCAAATATTGGTGTGAGAGCTAATTCAATCAAGGAAACACTGCATGTTGCTTAAGGGCATATTGAAGAAGAATCACTCGAGTGGTTCTTGTGGGAGAACAACTCCATTTGGCTCACTAACTTCACACACGATCAGGCTTCCATGCATCTCTCAACGAAACTCAGTTTTCACACTCTAGGCTTTATGCCCTTTGAGTGCCTAGGACTGAAATGAAGCTTGGTGAGCTTCCCACACAAACCAATGCTCCACATGCGGGTTTCACATGCCACCAACTCCACATTCTCAGACAACTTCAGCGCCAAAGCCATTTTCAGATAGCCCTCAATACAAAGGCTCTAGGCGCAAATATTGGTGTGAGAGCTAATTCAATCAAGGAAACACTGCATGTGGGTGAAGCGCATATTGAAGAAGAATCAGCCGAGTGGTTCTTGTGGGAGAACAACTCCATTTGGCTCACTAACTTCACACACCATCAGGCTTCCATGCAGCTGTCAAGGAAACTCCGTTTTCACACTCTAGGCTTAATGCCCTTTGAGTGCATTATCTAGGAATGAACCTGGTAGAGCTTCCCACATAAACCAGTGCTCCACATGCGGGTTTCACATGCCACCAACTCCACATTCAGAGACAACTTCAGCGCCAAAGCCATTTCTGATAGCCCTCAATGCAAAGCATCTAGGCGCAAATATTGATGTGAGAGCTAATTCAATCAAGGAAACACTGCATGTTGGTGAAGCGCATATGGAAGAATAATCAGCCGAGTGGTTCTTGTGGGAGAACAACTCCATTTGGCTCACTAACTTCACACACCATCAGGCTTCAATGCAGCTCTCAAGGAAACTCAGTTTTCACACTCTAGGCTTAATGCCCATTGAGTGTCTAGGACTGAAATGAAGCTTAGTGAGCTCCCCATACAAACCAATGCTCCACATGCGGGTTTCACATGCCACCAACTCCACATTCACAAACAACCTCAGCGCCAAAGCCGTTTTCAGATAGCCCTCAGTACAAAGGCTCTAGGTGCAAATATTGGTGTGAGAGCTAATTCAATCAAGGAAACACTGCATGTTGTTGAAGCACATATTGAAGCAGAATCAGCCAAGTGGTTCTTGTGGGAGAACAACTCCATTTGGCTCACTAACTTCACAAACCATCAGGCTTCCAAGCAGCTCTCAAGGAAACTCAGTTTTCACACTCTAGGCTTAATGCCCTTTGAGTGCCTAGGACTGAAATGAAGCTTGGTGAGCTTCCCACACAAACCAATGCTCCACATGCGGGTTTCACATGCCACCAACTCCACATTCACAAACAACCTCAGCGCCAAAGCCGTTTTCAGATAGCCCTCAATACAAAGGCTCTAGGCGCAAATATTGGTGTGAGAGCTAATTCAATCAAGGAAACACTGCATGTGGGTGAAGCGCATATTGAAGAAGAATCCGCCGAGTGGTTCTTGTGGGAGAACAACTCCATTTGGCTCACTAACTTCACACACCATCAGGCTTCCAAGCAGCTCTTAAGGAAACTCAGTTTTCACACTCTAGGCTTAATGCCGTTTGAGTGCATTATGTAGGAATGAACTTGGTAAAGCATCCCACACAAACCAATGCTCCACATGCGGGTTTCACATGCCACCAACTCCACATTCACAGACAACTTCCTACCCAATGCAGTTTTCAGGTAGCCCTCAATGCAAAGGCTCTAGGCGCAAATATTGGTGTGAGAGCTAATTCAATCAAGGAAACACTGCATGTTGCTTAAGGGCATATTGAAGAAGAATCACTCGAGTGGTTCTTGTGGGAGAACAACTCCATTTGGCTCACTAACTTCACACACGATCAGGCTTCCATGCATCTCTCAACGAAACTCAGTTTTCACACTCTAGGCTTTATGCCCTTTGAGTGCCTAGGACTGAAATGAAGCTTGGTGAGCTTCCCACACAAACCAATGCTCCACATGCGGGTTTCACATGCCACCAACTCCACATTCTCAGACAACTTCAGCGACAAAGCCATTTTCAGATAGCCCTCAATACAAAGGCTCTAGGCGCAAATATTTGTGTGAGAGCTAATTCAATCAAGGAAACACTGCATGTGGGTGAAGCGCATATTGAAGAAGAATCAGCCGAGTGGTTCTTGTGGGAGAACAACTCCATTGGGCTCACTAACTTCACACACCATCAGGCTTCCAAGCAGCTCTCAAGGAAACTCAGTTTTCACACTCTAGGCTTAATGCCTTTTGAGTGAATTATCTAGGAATGAACCTGGTAGAGCATCCCACACAAACGAATGCTCCACATGCGGGTTTCACATGCCACCAACTCCACATTCACACACAACTTCAGCGCCAAAGCCGTTTTCAGATAGCCCTCAATGCAAAGGGTCTAGGAGCACATATTGTTGTGAGAGCTAATTCAATCAAGGAAACACTGCATGTTGGTGAAGCGCATATTGAAGAAGAATCAGCCGAGTGGTTCTTGTGGGAGAACAACTCCATTTGGCACACTAACTTCACACACCATCAGGCTTCCAAGCAGTTCTCAAGAAACTCAGTTTTCACACTCTAGGCTTAATGCCTTTTGAGTGCCTAGGCTGAAATGAAGCTTTGTGAGCTTCCCACACAAACCAATGCTCCACATGCGGGTTTCACATGCCTCCAATTCCACATTCACAGACAACTTCAGAGCCAAAGCCGTTTTCAGATAGCCCTGAATGCAAAGGTTCTAGGCGCAAATATTGGTGTGAGAGCTAATTCAATCAAGGAAACACTGCATGTTGATGAAGCGCATATTGAAGAAGAATCAGCCGAGTGGTTCTTGTGGGAGAACAACTCCATTGGGCTCACTAACTTCACACACCATCAGGCTTCCAAGCAGCTCTCAAGGAAACTCAGTTTTCACACTCTAGGCTTAATGCCTTTTGAGTGAATTATCTAGGAATGAACCTGGTAGAGCATCCAACACAAACAATGCTCCACATGCGGGTTTCACATGCCACCAACTCCACATTCACACACAACTTCAGCGCCAAAGCCGTTTTCAGATAGCCCTCAATGCAAAGGCCCTAGGCGCAAATATTGGTGTGAGAGCTAATTCAATCAAGGAAACACTGCATGTTGGTGAAGCGCATATTGAAGAAGAATCAGCTGAGTGGTTCTTGTGGGAGAACAACTCCATTTGGCTCACTAACGTCACACACCATCAGGCTTCCAAGCAGCTCTCAAGGAAACTCAATTTTCACACTCTGGCTTAATGCCTTTTGAGTGAATTATCTAAGAATGAACCTGGTAGAGCATCCAACACAAACCAATGCTCCACATGCGGGTTTCACATGTCACCAACTCCACATTCACAGACAACTTCAGCGCCAAAGCCGTTTTCAGATAGCCCTCAATGCAAAGGCTCTAGGCGCAAATATTGGTGTGAGAGCTAATTCAGTCAAGGAAACACTGCATGTTGGTGAAGCGCATATTGAAGAAGAATCAGCCGAGTGGTTCTTGTGGGAGAACAACTCCATTTGGCTCACTAACTTCACACACCATCAGGCTTCCATGCAACTCTCAAGGAAACTCAGTTTTCACACTCTAGGCTTAATGACCTTTGAGTGCATTCTCTAGGAATGAACCTGGTCTAGCATCCCACACAAACCAATGCTCCACATGCGGGTTTCACATGCCACCAACTCCACATTCACAGACAACTTCCTAGCCAAAGCCGTTTTCAGATAGCCCTCAATACAAAGGCTCTAGGTGCAAATATTGGTGTGAGAGCTAATCAATCATGGAAACACTGCATGTTGCTGAAGGGCATATTGAAGAAGAATCAGTCTAGTGTCTCTTGTGGGAGAACAACTCCATTTGGCTCACTAACTTCACACACCATCAGGCTTCCATGCAGCTCTCAAGGAAACTCCGTTAACACACTCTAGGCTTAATGCCCTTTGAGTGCATTATATCGGAATAAACATGGTAGAGCACAGCACACAAACGAATGCTCCACATGCGAGTTTCATGTGCCACCAACTCCACATTCACAGACAACTTCAGCGCCAAAGCTGTTTTCAGATAGCCCTCAATACAAAGGCTCTAGGCACAAATATTGGTGTGAGAGCTAATCAATCAAGGAAACACTGCATGTTGGTGAAGCGCATATTGAAGAAGAATCAGCCGAGTGGTTCTTGTGGGAGAACAACTCCATTTGGCTCACTAACTTCACACACCATCAGGCTTCAATGCAGCTCTCAAGGAAACTCAGTTTTCACACTCTAGGCTTAATGCCCTTTGAGTGCATTCTCTAGGAATGAACCTGGTCTAGCATCCCACACAAACCAAGGCTCCACATGCGGGTTTCACATGCCACCAACTCCACATTCACAGACAACTTCAGCGCCAAAGCCGTTTTCAGATAGCCCTCAATGCAAAGGGTCTAGGCGCAAATATTGGTGTGAGAGCTAATTCAATCATGGAAACACTGCATGTTGGTGAAGCGCATATTGAAGAAGAATCAGCCGAGTGGTTCTTTCGGGGCAACAACTCCATTTGGCTCACTAACTTCACACACCATCAGGCTTCCATGCAGCTCTCAAGTAAACTCAGTTTTCACACTCTAGGCTTAATGCCATTTGAGTGCATTAATTAGGAATGAACCTGGTAGAGCATCCCACACAGACCATTGCTCCATATGCGGGTTTCACATGCCACCAACTCCACATTCAGAGACAACTTCAGCGCCAAAGCCGTTTTCAGATAGCCCTCAATACAAAGGCTCTAGGCGCAAATATTGGTGTGAGAGCTAATCAATCAAGGAAACACTGCATGTTGCTGAAGCGCATATTGAAGAAGAATCAGCCGAGTGGTTCTTGTGGGAGAACAACTCCATTTGGCTCACTAACTTCACACACCATCAGGCTTCCATGCAGCTGTCAAGGAAACTCCGTTTTCACACTCTAGGCTTAATGCCCTTTGAGTGCATTATCTAGGAATGAACCTGGTAGAGCATCCCACACAAACGAATGCTCCACATGCGAGTTTCACATGCCACCAACTCCACATTCACAGACAACTTCAGCGCCAAAGACTTTTTCAGATAGCCCTCAATACAAAGGCTCTAGGCGCAAATATTGGTGTGAGAGCTAATTCAATCAAGGAAACACTGCATGTTGGTGAAGCGCATATTGAAGAAGAATCAGTCGAGTGGTTCTTGTGGGAGAACAACTCCATTTGGCTCACTAACTTCACACACGATCAGGCTTCCATGCATCTCTCAACGAAACTCAGTTTTCACACTCTTAGGCTTAATGCCCTTTGAGTGCCTAGGACTGAAATGAAGCTTGGTGAGCTTCCCACACAAACCAATGCTCCACATGCGGGTTCCACATGCCACCAGCTCCACATTCACAGACCACTTCCTACCCAATGCCGTTTTCAGGTAGCCCTCATTGCAAAGGTTGTAGGCGCAAATATTGGTGTGAGAGCTAATTCAATCAAGGAAACACTGCATGTTGGTGAAGCGCATATTGAAGAAGAATCAGCCGAGTGGTTCTTGTGGGAAAACAACTCCATTTGGGCTCACTAACTTCACACACCATCAGGCTTCCATGCAGCTCTCAAGCAAACTCAGTTTTCACACTCTAGGCTTAATGCCCTTTGAGTGCATTATCTAAGAATGAACCTGGTAGAGCATCCCACACAAACCAATGCTCCACATGCGGGTTTCACATGCCACCAACTCCACATTCACAGACAACTTCAGCGCCAAAGCCGTTTTCAGATAGCCCTCAATGCAAAGGCTCTAGGCCCAAATATTGGTGTGAGAGCTAATTCAATCAAGGAAACACTGCATGTTGGTGAAGCGCATATTGAAGAAGAATCAGCCGAGTGGTTCTTGTGGGAGAACAACTCCATTTGGCTCACTAACTTCACACACCATCAGGCTTCCATGCAGCTCTCAAGGAAACTCCGTTTTCACACTCTAGAATTAATGCCCTTTGAGTGCATTATCTAAGAATGAACCTGGTAGAGCATCCCACACAAACCAATGCTCCACATGCGGGCTTCACATGCCACCAACTCCACATTCACAGACAACTTCAGCGCCAAAGCTGTTTTCAGATAGCCCTCAATGCAAAGGCTCTAGGCCCAAATATTGGTGTGAGAGTTAATTCAATCAAGGAAACACTGCATGTTGGTGAAGCGCATATTGAAGAAGAATCAGCCGAGTGGTTCTTGTGGGAGAACAACTACATTGGGCTCACTAACTTCACACACTATCAGGCTTCCAAGCAGCTCTCAACGAAACTCAGTTTTCACACTCTAGGCTTAATGCCCTTTGAGTGCATTATTTAGGAATGAACCTGGTAGAGCATTACACACAAACCAATGCTCCACATGCGGGTTTCACATGCCACCAAATCCACATTCACAGACAACTTCAGCGACAAAGACTTTTTCAGATAGAACTCAATACAAAGGCTCTAGGCGCAAATATTGGTGTGAGAGCTGATTCAATCAAGAAAACACTGCATGTTGGTGAAGCGCATATTGAAGAAGAATCAGCCGAGTGGATCTTGTGGGAGAACAACTCCATTTGGCTCACTAACTTCACACACCATCAGGCTTCCAAGCAGCTCTCAAGGAAACTCAGTTTTCACACTCTAGGCTTAATGCCCTTTGAGTACATTATCTAGGAATGAACCTGGTAGAGCATCCCACACAAACCAATGCTCCACATGCGGGTTTCACATGCCACCAACTCCACATTCACAGACCACTTCCTAGCAAATGCCGTTTTCAGATAGCCCTCAATGCAAAGGCTCTAGTCGCAAATATTGGTGTGAGAGCTAATTCAATCAAGGAAACACTGCATGTTGGTGAAGCGCATATTGAAGAAGAATCAGCTGAGTGGTTCTTGTGGGAGAACAACTCCATTTGGCTCACTAACTTCACACACCATCAGGCTTCCATGCAGCTCTCAAGGAAACTCAGTTTTCACACTCTAGGCTTAATGCCCATTGAGTGTCTAGGACTGAAATGAAGCTTAGTGAGCTCCCCATACAAACCAATGCTCCACATGCGGGTTTCACATGCCACCAACCCCACATTCACAGGCAACTTCAGCGCCAAAGCTGTTTTCAGATAGCCCTCAGTACAAAGGCTCTAGGTGCAAATATTGGTGTGAGAGCTAGTTCAATCAAGGAAACACTGCATGTTGTTGAAGCACATATTGAAGCAGAATCAGCCAAGTGGTTCTTGTGGGAGAACAACTCCATTTGGCTCACTAACTTCACAAACCATCAGGCTTCCAAGCAGCTCTCAAGGAAACTCAGTTTTCACACTCTAGGCTTAATGCCCTTTGAGTGCCTAGGACTGAAATGAAGCTTGGTGAGCTTCCCACACAAACCAATGCTCCACATGCGGGTTTCACATGCCACCAACTCCACATTCACAAACAACCTCAGCGCCAAAGCCGTTTTCAGGTAGCCCTCAATACAAAGGCTCTAGGCGCAAATATTGGTGTGAGAGCTAATTCAATCAAGGAAACACTGCATGTGGGTGAAGCGCATATTGAAGAAGAATCCGCCGAGTGGTTCTTGTGGGAGAACAACTCCATTTGGCTCACTAACTTCACACACCATCAGGCTTCCAAGCAGCTCTTAAGGAAACTCAGTTTTCACACTCTAGGCTTAATGCCATTTGAGTGCATTATGTAGGAATGAACTTGGTAAAGCATCCCACACAAACCAATGCTCCACATGCGGGTTTCACATGCCACCAACTCCACATTCACAGACAACTTCCTACCCAATGCAGTTTTCAGGTAGCCCTCAATGCAAAGGCTCTAGGCGCAAATATTGGTGTGAGAGCTAATTCAATCAAGGAAACACTGCATGTTGCTTAAGGGCATATTGAAGAAGAATCACTCGAGTGGTTCTTGTGGGAGAACAACTCCATTTGGCTCACTAACTTCACACACGATCAGGCTTCCAAGCAGCTCTCAACGAAACTCAGTTTTCACACTCTAGGCTTTATGCCCTTTGAGTGCCTAGGACTGAAATGAAGCTTGGTGAGCTTCCCACACAAACCAATGCTCCACATGCGGGTTTCACATGCCACCAACTCCACATTCTCAGACAGCTTCAGCGCCAAAGCCATTTTCAGATAGCCCTCAATACAAAGGCTCTAGGCGCAAATATTGGTGTGAGAGCTAATTCAATCAAGGAAACACTGCATGTGGGTGAAGCGCATATTGAAGAAGAATCAGCCGAGTGGTTCTTGTGGGAGAACAACTCCATTGGGCTCACTAACTTCACACACCATCAGGCTTCCAAGCAGCTCTCAAGGAAACTCAGTTTTCACACTCTAGGCTTAATGCCTTTTGAGTGAATTATCTAGGAATGAACCTGGTAGAGCATCCCACACAAACGAATGCTCCACATGCGGGTTTCACATGCCACCAACTCCACATTCACACACAACTTCAGCGCCAAAGCCGTTTTCAGATAGCCCTCTATGCAAAGGGTCTAGGAGCACATATTGTTGTGAGAGCTAATTCAATCAAGGAAACACTGCATGTTGGTGAAGCGCATATTGAAGAAGAATCAGCCGAGTGGTTCTTGTGGGAGAACAACTCCATTTGGCACACTAACTTCACACACCATCAGGCTTCCAAGCAGTTCTCAGGAAACTCAGTTTTCACACTCTAGGCTTAATGCCTTTTGAGTGCCTAGGCTGAAATGAAGCTTTGTGAGCTTCCCACACAAACCAATGCTCCACATGCGGGTTTCACATGCCTCCAATTCCACATTCACAGACAACTTCAGAGCCAAAGCCGTTTTCAGATAGCCCTGAATGCAAAGGTTCTAGGCGCAAATATTGGTGTGAGAGCTAATTCAATCAAGGAAACACTGCATGTTGATGAAGCGCATATTGAAGAAGAATCAGCCGAGTGGTTCTTGTGGGAGAACAACTCCATTGGGCTCACTAACTTCACACACCATCAGGCTTCCAAGCAGCTCTCAAGGAAACTCAGTTTTCACACTCTAGGCTTAATGCCTTTTGAGTGAATTATCTAGGAATGAACGTGGTAGAGCATCCAACACAAACAATGCTCCACATGCGGGTTTCACATGCCACCAACTCCACATTCACAGACAACTTGCTAGCCAATGCCGTTTTCAGATAGCCCTCAATGCAAAGGCTCTAGGCGCAAATATTGGTGTGAGAGCTAATTCAATCAAGGAAACACTGCATGTTGGTGAAGCGCATATTGAAGAAGAATCAGCTGAGTGGTTCTTGTGGGAGAACAACTCCATTTGGCTCACTAACGTCACACACCATCAGGCTTCCAAGCAGCTCTCAAGGAAACTCAGTTTTCACACTCTGGCTTAATGCCTTTTGAGTGAATTATCTAAGAATGAACCTGGTAGAGCATCCAACACAAACCAATGCTCCACATGCGGGTTTCACATGCCACCAACTCCACATTCACAGACAACTTCAGCGCCAAAGCCGTTTTCAGATAGCCCTCAATACAAAGGCTCTAGGCGCAAATATTGGTGTGAGAGCTAATCAATCAAGGAAACACTGCATGTTGCTGAAGCGCATATTGAAGAAGAATCAGCCGAGTGGTTCTTGTGGGAGAACAACTCCATTTGGCTCACTAACTTCACACACCATCAGGCTTCCATGCAGCTGTCAAGGAAACTCCGTTTTCACACTCTAGGCTTAATGCCCTTTGAGTGCATTATCTAGGAATGAACCTGGTAGAGCATCCCACACAAACGAATGCTCCACATGCGAGTTTCACATGCCACCAACTCCACATTCACAGACAACTTCAGCGCCAAAGACTTTTTCAGATAGCCCTCAATACAAAGGCTCTAGGCGCAAATATTGGTGTGAGAGCTAATTCAATCAAGGAAACACTGCATGTGGGTGAAGCGCATATTGAAGAAGAATCAGTCGAGTGGTTCTTGTGGGAGAACAACTCCATTTGGCTCACTAACTTCACACACCATCAGGCTTCCAAGCAGCTCTTAAGGAAACTCAGTTTTCACACTCTAGGCTTAATGCCCTTTGAGTGCATTATGTAGGAATGAACTTGGTAAAGCATCCCACACAAACCAATGCTCCACATGCGGGTTTCACATGCCACCAACTCCACATTCACACACAACTTGCTAGCCAAAGCCCTTTTCAGATAGCCCTCAATACAAAGGCTCTAGGCGCAAATATTGGTGTGAGAGCTAATTCAATCAAGGAAACACTGCCTGTTGGTGAAGCGCATATTGAAGAAGAATCAGCCGAGTGGTTCTTGTGGGAGAACAACTTCATTTGGCTCACTAACTTCACACACCGTCAGGCTTCCAAGCAGCTCTCAAGGAAACTCAGTTTTCACACTCTAGGCTTAATGCCTTTTGAGCGAATTATCTAGGAATGAACCTGGTAGAGCATCCAACACAAACCAATGCTCCACATGCGGGTTTCACATGCCACCAACTCCACATTCACACACAACTTCAGCGCCAAAGCCGTTTTCAGATAGCCCTCAATGCAAAGGGTCTAGGAGCACATATTGTTGTGAGAGCTAATTCAATCATGGAAACCATGCATGATGGTGAAGCGCATATTGAAGAAGAATCAGTCGAGTGGTTCTTTCGGGGCAACAACTCCATTTGGCACACTAACTTCACACACCATCAGGCTTCCAAGCAGTTCTCAGGAAACTCAGTTTTCACACTCTAGGCTTAATGCCCTTTGAGTGCCTAGGCTGAAATGAAGCTTTGTGAGCTTCCCACACAAACCAATTCTCCACATGCGGGTTTCACATGCCTCCAACTCCACATTCACAGACAACTTCAGAGCCAAAGCCGTTTTCAGATAGCCCTGAATGCAAAGGTTCTAGGCGCAAATATTGGTGTGAGAGCTAATTCAATCAAGGAAACACTGCATGTTGGTGAAGCGCATATTGAAGAAGAATCAGCCGAGTGGTTCTTGTGGGAGAACAACTCCATTGGGCTCACTAACTTCACACACCATCAGGCTTTATGCAGCTCTCAAGCAAACTCAGTTTTCACACTCTAGGCTTAATGCCCTTTGAGTGCATTATCTAGGAATGAACCTGGTAGAGCATCCCACACAAACCAATGCTCCACATGCGGGTTTCACATGCCACCAACTAAACATTCACAGACCACTTCCTAGCAAATGCCATTTTCAGATAGCCCTCAATGCAAAGGCTCTAGTCGCAAATATTGGTGTGAGAGCTAATTCAATCAAGGAAACACTGCATGTTGGTGAAGCGCATATTGAAGAAGAATCAGCCGAGTGGTTCTTGTTGGAGAACTACTCCATTGGGCTCACTAACTTCACACACCATCAGGCTTCCAAGCAGCTCTCAACGAAACTCAGTTTTCACACTCTAGGCTTAATGCCCATTGAGTGTCTAGGACTGAAATGAAGCTTAGTGAGCTCCCCATACAAACCAATGCTCCACATGCGGGTTTCACATGCCACCAACTCCACATTCACAAACAACCTCAGCGCCAAAGCCGTTTTCAGATAGCCCTCAGTACAAAGGCTCTAGGCGCAAATATTAGTGTGAGAGCTAATTCAATCAAGGAAACACTGCATGTTGGTGAAGCACATATTGAAGCAGAATCAGCCAAGTGGTTCTTGTGGGAGAACAACTCCATTTGGCTCACTAACTTCACAAACCATCAGGCTTCCAAGCAGCTCTCAAGGAAACTCAGTTTTCACACTCTAGGCTTAATGCCCTTTGAGTGCCTAGGACTGAAATGAAGCTTGGTGAGCATCCAACACAAACCAATGCTCCACATGCGGGTTTCACATGCCACCAAATCCACATTCACAGACCAATTCAGCGCCAACTCCGTTTTCAGATAGCCCTCAATACAAAGGCTCTAGGCGCAAATATTGGTGTGAGAGCTAATTCAATCAAGGAAACACTGCATGTTGGTGAAGCGCATATTGAAGAAGAATCCGCCGAGTGGTTCTTGTGGGAGAACAACTCCATTTGGCTCATTAACTTCACACACCATCAGGCTTCCAAGCAGCTCTTAAGGAAACTCAGTTTTCACACTCTAGGCTTAATGCCCTTTGAGTGCATTATGTAGGAATGAACTTGGTAAAGCATCCCACACAAACCAATGCTCCACATGCGGGTTTCACATGCCACCAACTCCACATTCACAGACAACTTCCTACCCAATGCAGTTTTCAGGTAGCCCTCAATGCAAAGGCTCTAGGCGCAAATATTGGTGTGAGAGCTAATTCAATCAAGGAAACACTGCATGTTGCTTAAGGGCATATTGAAGAAGAATCACTCGAGTGGTTCTTGTGGGAGAACAACTCCATTTGGCTCACTAACTTCACACACGATCAGGCTTCCATGCATCTCTCAACGAAACTGTTTTCACACTCTAGGCTTTATGCCCTTTGAGTGCCTAGGACTGAAATGAAGCTTGGTGAGCTTCCCACACAAACCAATGCTCCACATGCGGGTTCCACATGCCACCAGCTCCACATTCACAGACCACTTCCTACCCAATGCCGTTTTCAGGTAGCCCTCAATGCAAAGGTTGTAGGCGCAAATATTGGTGTGAGAGCTAATTCAATCAAGGAAACACTGCATGTTGGTGAAGCGCATATTGAAGAAGAATCAGCAGAGTGGTTCTTTCGGGGCAACAACTCCATTGGGCTCACTAACTTCACACACCATCAGGCTTCCAAGCAGCTCTCAAGCAAACTCAGTTTTCACACTCTAGGCTTAATCCCCTTTTAGTGCATTATCTAGGAATGAACCTGGTAGAGCATCCCACACAAACCAATGCTCCACATGCGGGTTTCACATGCCACCAACTCCACATTCACAGACAACTTCAGTGCCAAAGCCGTTTTCAGATAGCCCTCAATGCAAAGGCTCTAGGCCCAAATATTGGTGTGAGAGCTAATTCAATCAAGGAAACACTGCATGTTGGTGAAGCGCATATTGAAGAAGAATCAGCCGAGTGGTTCTTGTGGGAGAACAACTCCATTTGGCTCACTAACTTCACACACTATCAGGCTTCCAAGCAGCTCTCAACGAAACTCAGTTTTCACACTCTAGGCTTAATGCCCTTTGAGTGCATTATTTAGGAATGAACCTGGTAGAGCATCCCACACAAACCAATGCTCCACATGCGGGTTTCACATGCCACCAACTCCACATTCACAGACAACTTCAGCGCCATAGACTTTTTCAGATAGCACTCAATACAAAGGCTCTAGGCGCAAATATTGGTGTGAGAGCTAATTCAATCAAGGAAACACTGCATGTTGGTGAAGCGCATATTGAAGAAGAATCAGCCGAGTGGATCTTGTGGGAGAACAACTCCATTTGGCTCACTAACTTCACACACCATCAGGCTTCCAAGCAGCTCTCAAGGAAACTCAGTTTTCACACTCTAGGCTTAATGCCTTTGAGTGCCGAGGACTGAAATTAACCTTGGTGAGCTGCCCACACAAACCAATGCTCCACATGCGGGTTTCACATGCCACCAACTCCACATTCACAGACAACTTCAGCACCAAAGCCGTTTTCAGATAGCCCTCAATACAAAGGCTCTAGGCACAAATATTGGTGTGAGAGCTACTTCAATCAAGGAAACACTGCATGTTGGTGAAGCGCATATTGAAGAAGAATCAGCCGAGTGGTTCTTGTGGGAGAACTACTCCATTGGGCTCACTAACTTCACACACCATCAGGCTTCCAAGCAGCTCTCAACGAAACTCAGTTTTCACACTCTAGGCTTAATGTCCTTGGAGTGCATTATTTAGGAATGAACCTGGTAGAACATCCCACACAAACCAATGCTCCACATGCGGGTTTCACATGCCACCAACTCCACATTCACAGACAACTTCAGCGCCAAAGCCGTTTTCAGATAGCACTCAATACAAAGGCTCTAGGCGCAAATATTGGTGTGAGAGCTGATTCAATCAAGGAAACACTGCATGTTGGTGAAGCGTATATTGAAGAAGAATCAGCTGAGTGGTTCTTGTGGGAAAACAACTCCATTGGGCTCACTAACTTCACACACCACCAGCCTTCCATGCAGCTCTCAAGGAAACTCCGTTTTCACACTCTAGGCCTAATGCCCTTTGAGTACATTATCAAGGAATGAACCTGGTATAGCATCCAACACAAACCAATGCTCCACATGCGGGTTTCACATGTCACCAACTCCACATTCACAGACAACTTCAGCGCCAAAGCTGTTTTCAGATAGCCCTCAATACAAAGGCTCTAGGCGCAAATATTGGTGTGATAGCTAATTCAATCAAGGAAACACTGCATGTGGCTGAAGGGCATATTGAAGAAGAATCAGCCGAGTGGTTCTTGTGGGAGAACAACTCCATTTGGCTCACTAACTTCACACATGATCAGGCTTCCATGCATCTCTCAACGAAACTCAGTTTTCACACTCTAGGCTTAATGCCCTTTGAGTGCCTAGGACTGAAATGAAACTTGGTGAGCTTCCCACACAAACCAATGCTCCACATGCGGGTTTCACATGCCACCAGCTCCACATTCAGAAACCACTTCCTACCCAATGCCGTTTTCAGGTAGCCCTCAATGTAAAGGCTGTAGGCGCAAATATTGGTGTGAGAGCTAATTCAATCAAGGAAACACTGCATGTTGGTGAAGCGCATATTCAAGAAGAATCAGCCGAGTGGTTCTTGTGGGGCAACAACTCCATTTGGCTCACTAACTTCACACACCATCAGGCTTCCATGCAGCTCTTAAGGAAACTCAGTTTTCACACTCTAGGCTTAATGCCCTTTAAATGCATTATGTAGGAATGAACCTGGTAGAGCATCCCACACAAACCAATGCTCCACATGCGGGTTTCACATGCCACCAACTCCACATTCACAGACAACTTCAGCGCCAAAGCCGTTTTCACATAGCCCTCAATGCAAAGGCTCTAGGCCCAAATATTGGTGTGAGAGTTAATTCAATCAAGGAAACACTGCATGTTGGTGAAGCGCATATTGAAGAAGAATCCGCCAAGTGGTTCTTGTGGGAGAACAACTCCATTTGGCTCACTAACTTCACACACCATCAGGCTTCCAAGCAGCTCTCAACGAAACTCAGTTTTCACACTCTAGGCTTAATGCCCTTTGAGTGCCTAGGACTGAAATGAAACTTGGTGAGCTGCCCACACAAACCAATGCTCCACATGCGGGTTTCACATGCCACCAACTCCACATTCACAGACAACTTCAGCGCCAAAGCCGTTTTCAGATAGCCCTCAATACAAAGGCTCTAGGCACAAATATTGGTGTGAGAGCTAATCAATCAAGGAAACACTGCATGTTGGTGAAGCGCATATTGAAGAAGAATCAGCCGAGTGGTTCTTGTGGGAGAACAACTCCATTTGGCTCACTAACTTCACACACCATCAGGCTTCCAAGCAGCTCTCAAGGAAACTCAGTTTTCACACTCTAGGCTTAATGCCCTTTGAGTGCCTAGGACTGAAATGAAGCTTGGTGAGCTTCCAACACAAACCATTGCTCCATATGCGGGTTTCTCATGCCACCAACTCCACATTCACAGACAACTTCAGCGCCAAAGACTTTTTCAGATAGCCCTCAATACAAAGGCTCTAGGCGCAAATATTGATGTGAGAGCTAATTCAATCAAAGAAACACTGCATGTTGGTGAAGCGCATATTGAAGAAGAATCAGCTGAGTGGTTCTTGTGGGAGAACAACTCCATTTGGCTCACTAACTTCACACACCATCAGGCTTCCAAGCAGCTCTCAAGGAAATTCCGTTTTCACACTCTAGGCTTAATGCCCTTTGAGTGCATTATCTAGGAATGAACCTGGTAGAGCATCCCACACAAACCAATGCTCCACATGCGGGTTTCACATGCCACCAACTCCACATTCACAGACAACTTCAGCGCCAAAGCCGTTTTCAGATAGCTCTCAATACAAAGGCTCTAGGCGCAAATATTGGTGTGAGAGCTAATTCAATCAAGGAAACACTGCATGTTGGTGAAGCGCATATTGAAGAAGAATCAGCCGAGTGGTTCTTGTGGGAGAACAACTCCATTTGGCTCACTAACTTCACACATGATCAGGCTTCCATGCATCTCTCAACGAAACTCAGTTTTCACACTCTAGGCTTAATGCCCTTTGAGTGCCTAGGACTGAAATGAAACTTGGTGAGCTTCCCACACAAACCAATGCTCCACATGCGGGTTTCACATGCCACCAGCTCCACATTCAGAAACCACTTCCTACCCAATGCCGTTTTCAGGTAGCCCTCAATGTAAAGGCTGTAGGCGCAAATATTGGTGGGAGAGCTAATTCAATCAAGGAAACACTGCATGTTGGTGATGCGCATATTCAAGAAGAATCAGCCGAGTGGTTCTTGTGGGGCAACAACTCCATTTGGCTCACTAACTTCACACACCATCAGGCTTCCATGCAGCTCTCAAGGAAACTCAGTTTTCACACTCTAGGCTTAATGCCCTTTAAGTGCATTATGTAGGAATGAACCTGGTAGAGCATCCCACACAAACCAATGCTCCACATGCGGGTTTCACATGCCACCAACTCCACATTCACAGACAACTTCAGCGCCAAAGCCGTTTTCACATAGCCCTCAATGCAAAGGCTCTAGGCACAAATATTGGTGTGAGAGTTAATTCAATCAAGGAAACACTGCATGTTGGTGAAGCGCATATTGAAGAAGAATCAGCCGAGTGGTTCTTGTGGGAGAACTACTCCATTGGGCTCACTAACTTCACACACCATCAGGCTTCCAAGCAGCTCTCAACGAAACTCAGTTTTCACACTCTAGGCTTAATGCCCTTTGAGTGCATTATTTAGGAATGAACCTGGTAGAGCATCCCACACAAACCAATGCTCCACATGCGGGTTTCACATGCCACCAACTCCACATTCACAGACAACTTCAGCGTCAAAGCCGTTAACAGATAGCCCACAATACAAAGGCTCTAGGCGCAAATATTGGTGTGAGAGCTAATTCAATCAAGGAAACACTGCATGTTGGTGAAGCGCATATTGAAGAAGAACCAGCCGAGTGGTTCTTGTGGGAGAACAACTCCATTTGGCTCAATAACTTCACACACCATCAGGCTTCCAAGCAGCTCTCAAGGAAACTCCGTTTTCACACTCTAGGCTTAATGCCCTTTGAGTGCATTATCTAGGAATGAACCTGGTAGAGCATCCCACACAAACCAATGCTCCACATGCGGGTTTCACATGCCACCAACTCCACATTCACAAAAAACTTCCTAGCCAAAGCCGTTTTCAGAGAGTTCTCAATACAAAGGCTCTAGGCGCAAATATTGGTGTGAGAGCTAATTCAATCAAGGAAACACTTCATGTTGGTGAAGCGCATATTGAAGAAGAATCAGCCGAGTGGTTCTTGTGGGAGAACAACTCCATTTGGCTCACTAACTTCACACATGATCAGGCTTCCATGCATCTCTCAACGAAACTCAGTTTTCACACTCTAGGCTTAATGCCCTTTGATTGCCTAGGACTGAAATGAAACTTGGTGAGCTTCCCACACAAACCAATGCTCCACATGCGGGTTTCACATGCCACCAGCTCCACATTCAGAAACCACTTCCTACCCAATGCCGTTTTCAGGTAGCCCTCAATGTAAAGGCTGTAGGCGCAAATATTGGTGTGAGAGCTAATTCAATCAAGGAAACACTGCATGTTGGTGAAGCGCATATTGAAGAATAATTAGCCGAGTGGTTCTTGTGGGAGAACAACTCCATTTGGCTCACTAACTTCACACACCATCAGCCTTCCAAGCAGCTCTCAAGGAAACTCCGTTTTCACACTCTAGGCTTAATGCCCTTTGAGTGCATTATCTAGGAATGAACCTGGTAGAGCATCCCACACAAACGAATGCTCCACATGCGGGTTTCACATGCCACCAACTCCACATTCACAGACAACTTCCTAGCCAAAGCCGTTTTCAGAGAGCTCTCAATACAAAGGCTCTAGGCGCAAATATTGGTGTGAGAGCTAATTCAATCAAGGAAACACTGCATGTTGGTGAAGCGCATATTGAAGAAGAATCAGCCGAGTGGTTCTTGTGGGAGAACAACTCCATTTGGCTCACTAACTTCACACACCATCAGGCTTCCATGCATCTCTCAACGAAACTCAGTTTTCACACTCTAGGCTTAATGCCCTTTGAGTGCCTAGGACTGAAATGAAACTTGGTGAGCTTCCCACACAAACCAATGCTCCACATGCGGGTTTCACATGCCACCAGCTCCACATTCAGAAACCACTTCCTACCCAATGCCGTTTTCAGGTAGCCCTCAATGTAAAGGCTGTAGGCGCAAATATTGGTGTGAGAGCTAATTCAATCAAGGAAACACTGCATGTTGGTGAAGCGCATATTCAAGAAGAATCAGCCGAGTGGTTCTTGTGGGGCAAAAACTCCATTTGGCTCACTAACTTCACACACCATCAGGCTTCCATGCAGCTCTCAAGGAAACTCAGTTTTCACACTCTAGGCTTAATGCCATTTAAGTGCATTATGTAGGAATGAACCTGGTAGAGCATCCCACACAAACCAATGCTCCACATGCGGGTTTCTCATGCCACCAACTCCACATTCACAGACAACTTCAGCGCCAAAGCCCTTTTCACATAGCCCTCAATGCAAAGGCTCTAGGCACAAATATTGGTGTGAGAGTTAATTCAATCAAGGAAACACTGCATGTTGGTGAAGCGCATATTGAAGAAGAATCAGCCGAGTGGTTCTTGTGGGAGAACAACTTCATTTGGCTCACTAACTTCACACACCATCAGGCTTCCAAGCAGCTCTCAACGAAACTCAGTTTTCACACTCTAGGCTTAATGCCCTTTGAGTGCATTATTTAGGAATGAACCTGGTAGAGCATCCCACACAAACCAATGCTCCACATGCGGGTTTCACATGCCACCAACTCCACATTCACAGACAACTTCAGCGTCAAAGCCGTTTTCAGATAGCCCTCAATACAAAGGCTCTAGGCGCAAATATTGGTGTGAGAGCTGATTCAATCAAGGAAACACTGCATGTTGGTGAAGCGCATATTGAAGAAAAATCAGCCGAGTGGTTCTTGTGGGAGAACAACTACATTGGGCTCACTAAATTCACACACCATCAGGCTTCCATGCAGCTCTCAAGGAAACTCAGTTTTCACACTCTAGGCTTAATGCCCTTTGAGTACATTATCAAGGAATGAACCTGGTATAGCATCCAACACAAACCAATGCTCCACATGCGGGTTTCACATGTCACCAACTCCACATTCACAGACAACTTCAGCGCCAACGCCGTTTTCAGATAGCCCTCAATATAAAGGCTCTAGGCGCAAATATTGGTGTGAGAGCTAATTCAATCAAGGAAACACTGCATGTTGGTGAAGCGCATATTGAAGAAGAATCCACCGAGTGGTGCTTGAGGGAGAACAACTCCATTTGGCTCACTAACTTCACACACCATCAGGCTTCCAAGCAGCTCTCAAGGAAACTCAGTTTTCACACTCTAGGCTTAATGCCCTTTGAGTGCCGAGGACTGAAATTAACCTTGGTGAGCTGCCCACACAAACCAATGCTCCACATGCGGGTTTCACATGCCACCAACTCCACATTCACAGACAACTTCAGCGCCAAAGCCGTTTTCAGATAGCCCTCAACACAAAGGCTCTAGGCGCAAATATTGGTGTGAGAGCTAATCAATCAAGGAAACACTGCATGTTGGTGAAGCGCATATTGAAGAAGAATCAGCCGAGTGGTTCTTGTGGGAGAACAACTCCATTTGACTCACTAACTTCACACACCATCAGGCTTCCAAGCAGCTCTCAAGGAAACTCAGTTTTCACACTCTAGGCTTAATGCCTTTTGAGTGAATTATCTAGGAATGAACCTGGTAGAGCATCCCACACAAACCATTGCTCCACATGCGGGTTTCACATGCCACCAACTCCACATTCACAGACAACTTCAGCGCCAAAGCCGTTTTCAGATAGCCCTCAATGCAAAGGCTCTAGTCGCAAATATTGGTGTGAGAACTAATTCAATCAAGGAAACACTGCATGTTGGTGAAGCGCATATTGAAGAAGAATCAGCCGAGTGGTTCTTGTGGGAGAACAACTCCATTTGGCTCACTAACTTCACACACCATCAGGCTTCCAAGCAGCTCTCAACGAAACTCAGTTTTCACACTCTAGGCTTAATGCCCTTTGAGTGCATTATTTAGGAATGCACCTGGTAGAGCATCCCACACAAACCAATGCTCCACATGCGGGTTTCACATGCCACCAACTCCACATTCACAGACAACTTCAGCGTCAAAGCCGTTTTCAGATAGCACTCAATACAAAGGCTCTAGGCGCAAATATTGGTGTGAGAGCTGATTCAATCAAGGAAACACTGCATGTTGGTGAAGCGCATATTGAAGAAAAATCAGCAAAGTGGTTCTTGTGGGAGAACAACTACATTGGGCTCACTAAATTCACACACCATCAGGCTTCCATGCAGCTCTCAAGGAAACTCAGTTTTCACACTCTAGGCTTAATGCCCTTTGAGTACATTATCAAGGAATGAAACTGGTATAGCATCCAACACAAACCAATGCTCCACATGCGGGTTTCACATGTCACCAACTCCACATTCACAGACAACTTCAGCGCCAACGCCATTTTCAGATAGCCCTCAATATAAAGGCTCTAGGCGCAAATATTGGTGTGAGAGCTAATTCAATCAAGGAAACACTGCATGTTGGTGAAGCGCATATTGAAGAAGAATCCACCGAGTGGTGCTTGAGGGAGAACAACTCCATTTGGCTCACTAACTTCACACACCATCAGGCTTCCAAGCAGCTCTCAAGGAAACTCAGTTTTCACACTCTAGGCTTAATGCCCTTTGAGTGCCTAGGACTGAAATTAACCTTGGTGAGCTGCCCACACAAACCAATGCTCCACATGCGGGTTTCACATGCCACCAACTCCACATTCACAGACAACTTCAGCGCCAAAGCCGTTTTCAGATAGCCCTCAACACAAAGGCTCTAGGCGCAAATATTGGTGTGAGAGCTAATCAATCAAGGAAACACTGCATGTTGGTGAAGCGCATATTGAAGAAGAATCAGCCGAGTGGTTCTTGTGGGAGAACAACTCCATTTGGCTCACTAACTTCACACACCATCAGGCTTCCAAGCAGCTCTCAAGGAAACTCCGTTTTCACACTCTAGGCTTAATGCCTTTTGAGTGAATTATCTAGGAATGAACCTGGTAGAGCATCCCACACAAACCATTGCTCCACATGCGGGTTTCACATGCCACCAACTCCACATTCACAGACAACTTCAGCGCCAAAGCCGTTTTCAGATAGCCCTCAATGCAAAGGCTCTAGTCGCAAATATTGGTGTGAGAACTAATTCAATCAAGGAAACACTGCATGTTGGTGAAGCGCATATTGAAGAAGAATCAGCCGAGTGGTTCTTGTGGGAGAACAACTCCATTTGGCTCACTAACTTCACAAACCATCAGGCTTCCAAGCAGCTCTCAAGGAAACTCAGTTTTCACACTCTAGGCTTAATGCCCTTTGAGTGCCTAGGACTGAAATGAAGCTTGGTGAGCTCCCCAAACAAACCCATGTTGCACATGCAGGTTTCACATGCCACCAACGCCACATTCACAGACAACTTCAGCGCCAGAGCCGTTTTCAGATAGCCCTCAATATAAAGGCTCCATGCGCAAATATTGGTGTGAGAGCTAATTCAATCAAGGAAACACTGCATGTTGGTGAAGCGCATATTGAAAAAGAATCAGCCGAGTGGTTCTTGTGGGAGAACAACTCCATTTGGCTCACTAACTTCACACACCATCAGGCTTCCAAGCAGCTCTCAACGAAACTCAGTTTTCACACTCTAGGCTAAATGCCCTTTGAGTGCATTATGTAGGAATGAACCTGGTAGAGCTTCCCACACAAACCAATGCTCCACATGCGGGTTTCACATGCCACCAACTCCACATTCACAGACAACTTCAGCGCCAATGCCATTTTCAGATAGGCACAATACAATGGCTCTAGGTGCAAATATTGGTGTGAGAGCTAATTCAATCTAGAAAACATTGCATGTTGCTGAAGGGCATATTGAAGAAGAATCAGCCGAGTGGTTCTTATGGGAGAACAACTCCATTTGGCTCACTAACTTCACACACCATCAGGCTTCCAAGCAGCTCTCAAGGGAACTCAGTTTTCACACTCTAGGCTTAGTGCCCTTTGAGTGCATTATCTAGGAATGAACGTGGTAGAGCTTCCCACACAAACCAATGCTCAATATGCGGGTTTCACATGCCACCAACTCCACATTCAGAGACAACTTCAGCGCCAAAGCCATTTCTGATAGCCCTCAATGCAAAGCCTCTAGGCGCAAATATTGATGTGAGAGCTAATTCAATCAAGGAAACACTGCATGTTGGTGAAGCGTATATTGAAGAAGAATCAGCCGAGTGGTTCTTGTGGGAGAACAACTCCATTTGGCTCACTAACTTCACACACCATCAGGCTTCCTAGCAGCTCTCAAGGAAACTCAGTTTTCACACTCTAGGCTTAATGCCCTTTGAGTGCCTAGGACTGAAATGAAGCTTGGTGAGCTCCCCAAACAAACCCATGTTGCACATGCAGGTTTCACATGCCACCAACGCCACATTCACAGACAACTTCGGCGCCAAAGCCGTTTTCAGATAGCCCTCAATATAAAGGCTCCATGCGCAAATATTGGTGTGAGAGCTAATTCAATCAAGGAAACACTGCATGTTGGTGAAGCGCATATTGAAAAAGAATCAGCCGAGTGGTTCTTGTGGGAGAACAACTCCATTTGGCTCACTAACTTCACACACCATCAGGCTTCCAAGCAGCTCTCAACGAAACTCAGTTTTCACACTCTAGGCTAAATACCCTTTGAATGCATTATGTAGGAATGAACCTGGTAGAGCTTCCAACACAAACCAATGCTCCACATGCGGGTTTCACATGCCACCAACTCCACATTCACAGACAACTTCAGCGCCAAAGCCATTTTCAGATAGGCACAATACAATGGCTCTAGGTGCAAATATTGGTGTGAGAGCTAATTCAATCAAGAAAACATTGCATGTTGCTGAAGGGCATATTGAAGAAGAATCAGCCGAGTGGTTCTTATGGGAGAACAACTCCATTTGGCTCACTAACTTCACACACCATCAGGCTTCCAAGCAGCTCTCAAGGGAACTCAGTTTTCACACTCTAGGCTTAGTACCCTTTGAGTGCATTATGTAGGAATGAACCTGGTAGTGCTTCCCACACAAACCAATGCTCAATATGCGGGTTTCACATGCCACCAACTCCACATTCAGAGACAACTTCAGCGCCAAAGCCATTTCTGATAGCCCTCAATGCAAAGCCTCTAGGCGCAAATATTGATGTGAGAGCTAATTCAATCAAGGAAACACTGCATGTTGGTGAAGCGTATATTGAAGAAGAATCAGCCGAGTGGTTCTTGTGGGAGAACAACTCCATTTGGCTCACTAACTTCACACACCATCAGGCTTCCAAGCAGCTCTCAAGCAAACGCAGTTTTCACACTCTAGGCTTAATGCCCTTTGAGTGCCTAGGACTGAAATGAAGCTTAGTGAGCTCCCCATACAAACCAATGCTCCACATGCGGGTTTCACATGCCACCAACTCCACATTCACAAACAACCTCAGCGCCAAAGCCGTTTTCAGATAGCCCTCAATACAAAGGCTCTAGGCGCAAATATTGGTGTGAGAGCTAATTCAATCAAGGAAACACTGCATGTTGGTGAAGCGCATATTGAAGCAGAATCAGCCAAGTGGTTCTTGTGGGAGAACAACTCCATTTGGCTCACTAACTTCACACACCATCAGGCTTCCAAGCAGCTCTCAAGCAAACTCAGTTTTCACACTCTAGGCTTAATGCCCTTTGAGTGCCTAGGACTGAAATGAAGCTTGGTGAGCTCCCCAAACAAACCCATGTTGCACATGCAGGTTTCACATGCCAACAACGGCACATTCACAGACAACTTCAGCGCCAGAGCCGTTTTCAGATAGCCCTCAATATAAAGGCTCCATGCGCAAATATTGGTGTGAGAGCTAATTCAATCAAGGAAGCACTGCATGTTGGTGAAGCGCATATTGAAGAAGAATCAGCCGAGTGGTTCTTGTGGGAGAACAACTCCATTTGGCTCACTAACTTCACACACCATCAGGCTTCAAAGCAGCTCTCAACGAAACTCAGTTTTCACACTCTAGGCTAAATGCCCTTTGAGTGCATTATGTAAGAATGAACCTGGTAGAGCTTCCAACACAAACCAATGCTCCACATGCGGGTTTCACATGCCACCAACTCCACATTCACAGACAACTTCAGCGCCAAAGCCATTTTCAGATAGGCACAATACAATGGCTCTAGGTGCAAATATTGGTGTGAGAGCTAATTCAATCAAGAAAACATTGCATGTTGCTGAAGGGCATATTGAAGAAGAATCAGCCGAGTGGTTCTTATGGGAGAACAACTCCATTTGGCTCACTAACTTCACACACCATCAGGCTTCCAAGCAGCTCTCAAGGGAACTCAGTTTTCACACTCTAGGCTTAGTGCCCTTTGAGTGCATTATCTAGGAATGAACCTGGTAGAGCTTCCTACACAAACCAATGCTCAATATGCGGGTTTCACATGCCACCAACTCCACATTCACAGACAACTTCAGCGCCAAAGCCGTTTTCAGATAGCCCTCAAAACAAAGGCGCGAGGCGCAAATATTTGTGTGAGAGCTAATTCAATCAAGGAAACACTGCATGTTGGTGAAGCGCATATTGAAGAAGAATCAGCCGAGTGGTTCTTGTGGGAGAACAACTCCATTTGGCTCACTAACTTCACACACCATCAGGCTTCCAAGCAGCTCTCAGGCAAACTCAGTTTTCACACTGTAGGCTTAATGTCCTTTGATTGCCTAGGACTGAAATGAAGCTTGGTGAGCTTCCCACACAAAAAAAAACCGATGTTGCACATGCGGGTTTCACATGCCACCAACTCCACATTCACAAACAACTTCAGCGCCAAAGCCATTTTCAGATAGCCCTCAATGCAAAGACTCTAGGCGCAAATATTGGTGTGAGATCTAATTCAATCAAGGAAACACTGCATGTTGGTGAAGCGGATATTGAAGAAGAATCAGCCGAGTGGTTCTTGTGGGAGAACAACTCCATTTGGCTCACTAACTTCACACACCATCAGGCTTCCATGCAGCTCTCAAGGAAACTCAGTTTTCACACTCTAGGCTTAATGGCCTTTGAGTGCATTATCTAGGAATGAACCTGGTGAGCTTCCCACACAAACCAATGCTCCACATGCGGGTTTCACATGCCACCAACTCCACATTCACAGACAACTTCAGCGCGAAAGCCATTTCTGATAGCCCTCAATGCAAAGACTCTAGGCGCAAATATTGATGTGAGAGCTAATTCAATCAAGGAAACACTGCATGTTGGTGAAGCGTATATTGAAGAAGTATCAGCCGAGTGGTTCTTGTGGGAGAACAACTCCATTTGGCTCACTAACTTCACACACCATCAGGCTTCCATGCAGCTCTCAAGGAAACTCAGTTTTCACACTCTAGGCTTACTGCCTTTTGAGAGAATTATCTAGGAATGAACCTGGTAGAGCAGCCCACACAAACCAATGCTCCACATGCGTGTTTCACATGCCACCAACTCCACATTCACAAACAACTTCAGTGCCAAAGCCGTTTTCAGATAGCCCTCAATACAAAGGCTCTAGGTGCAAATATTGGTGTGAGATCTAATTCAATCAAGGAAACACTGCATGTTGGTGAAGCGCATATTTAAGAAGAATCAGCCGAGTGGTTCTTGTGGGAGAACAACTCCATTTGGCTCACTAACTTCAAGCAACATCAGGATTCCAAGCGGCTCTCAAGGAAACTCAGTTTTCACACTCTAGGCTTAATGCCCTTTGAGTACATTATCTAGGAATGAACCTGGTAGAGCTTCCCACACAAACCAATTCTCCACATGCGGGTTTCACATGCCACCAATTCCACATTCAGAGATAACGTCAGCGCCAAAGCCATTTCTGATAGCCCTCAATGCAAAGCCTCTAGGCGCAAATATTCGTGTGAGAGCCAATTCAATCAAGGAAACTCTGCATGTTGCTGAAGGGCATATTGAAGAAGAATCAGCCGAGTGGTTCTTGTGGGAGAACAACTCCATCTGGCTCACTAACTTCACACACCATCAGGCATCCAAGCAGCTCTCAAGGAAACTCATTTTTCGCACTCTAGGCTTAATGCCCTTTGAGTGCATTATCTAGGAATGAACCTGTTAGAGCATCCCACACAAACCAATGCTCCACATGCGGGTTTCACATGTCACCAACTCCACATTCACAGACAACTTCAGCGCCAAAGCCGTTTTCAGATAGCCCTCAATACAAAGGCTCTAGGTGCAAATATTGGTGTGAGAGCTAATTCAATCAAGGAAACACTGTATGTTGGTGAAGCGCATATTGAAGAAGAATCCGCTGAGTGGTTCTTGTGGGAGAACAACTCCATTTGGCTCACTAACTTCACACACCATCAGGCTTCCTAGCAGCTCTTAAGCAAACTCAGTTTTTCACACTCTTACGCTTAATGCCCTTTGAGTGCCTAGGACTGAAATGAAGCTTGGTGAGCTCCCCAAACAAACCCATGTTGCACATGCAGGTTTCACATGCCACCAACGCCACATTCACCAGACAACTTCAGCGCCAAAGCCGTTTTCAGATAGCCCTCAATATAAAGGCTCCATGCGCAAATATTGGTGTGAGAGCTAATTCAATCAAGGAAACACTGCATGTTGGTGAAGCGCATATTGAAAAAGAATCAGCCGAGTGGTTCTTGTGGGAGAACAACTCCATTTGGCTCACTAACTTCACACACCATCAGGCTTCCAAGCAGCTCTCAACGAAACTCAGTTTTCACACTCTAGGCTAAATGCCCTTTGAGTGCATTATGTAGGAATGAACCTGGTAGAGCATTCCACACAAACCAATGCTCCACATGCGGGTTTCACATGCCACCAACTCCACATTCACAGACAACTTCCTACCCAATGCAGTTTTCAGGTAGCCCTCAATGCAAAGGCTCTAGGTACAAATATTGGTGTGAGAGCTAATTCAATCAAGGAAACACTTCATGTTGGTGAAGCGTATATTGAAGAAGAATCAGCCGAGTGGTTCTTGTGGGAGAACATCTCCATTTGGCTCACTAACTTCACACACCATCAGGCTTCCAAGCAGCTCTCAAGGAAACTCAGTTTTCACACTCTAGGCTTAATGCTTTTTGAGAGAATTATCTAGGAATGAACCTATTAGAGCATCCACCACAAACCAATGCTCCACATGCGGGTTTCACATGCCACCAACTCCACATTCACAAACAACTTCAGCGCCAAAGCCATTTTCAGATAGGCACAATACAATGGCTCTAGGTGCAAATATTGGTGTGAGAGCTAATTCAATCAAGGAAACACTGCATGCTGCTGAAGGGCATATTGAAGAAGAATCAGCCGAGTGGTTCTTGTGGAAAACAACTCCATTTGGCTCACTAACTTCACACACCATCAGGCTTCCAAGCAGCTCTCAAGCAAACTCAGTTTTCACACTCTAGGCTTAATGCCCTTTGAGTGCCTAGGACAGAAATGAAGCTTAGTGAGCTCCCCATACAAACCAAATGCTCCACATGCGGGTTTCACATGCCACCAACTCCACATTCACAAACAACCTCAGCGCCAAAGCAGTTTTCAGATAGCCCTCAATACAAAGGCTCTAGGCGCAAATATTGGTGTGAGAGCTAATTCAATCAAGGAAACACTGCAAGTTGGTGAAGCGCATATTGAAGCAGAATCAGCCAAGTGGTTCTTGTCGGAGAACAACTCCATTTGGCTCACTAACTTCACACACCATCAGGCTTCCAAGCAGCTCTCAAGGAAACTCAGTTTTCACACTCTAGGCTTAATGCCCTTTGAGTGCCTAGGACTGAAATGAAGCTTGGTGAGCTCCCCAAACAAACCCATGTTGCACATGCAGGTTTCACATGTCACCAACGCCACATTCACAGACAACTTCAGCGCCAGAGCGTTTTCAGATAGCCCTCAATATAAAGGCTCCAGGCGCAAATATTGGTGTGAGAGCTAATTCAATCAAGGAAACACTGCATGTTGGTGAAACGCATATTGAAAAAGAATCAGCAGAGTGGTTCTTGTGGGAGAACAACTCCATTTGGCTCACTAACTTCACACACCATCAGGCTTCCAAGCAGCTCTCAATGGAACTCAGTTTTCACACTCTAGGCTTAGTGCCCTTTGAGTGCATTATCTAGGAATGAACCTGGTAGAGCTTCCTACACAAACCAATGCTCAATATGCGGGTTTCACATACCACCAACTCCACATTCACAGACAACTTCAGCGCCAAAGCCGTTTTCAGATAGCCCTCAAAACAAAGGCGCGAGGCGCAAATATTGGTGTGAGAGCTAATTCAATCAAGGAAACACTGCATGTTGGTGAAGCGCATATTGAAGAAGAATCAGCCGAGTGGTTCTTGTGGGAGAACAACTCCATTTGGCTCACTAACTTCACACACCATCAGGCTTCCAAGCAGCTCTCAAGCAAACTCAGTTTTCACACTGTAGGCTTAGTGTCCTTTGAGTGCCTAGGACTGAAATGAAGCTTGGTGAGCTTCCCACACAAAAAAAACCCATGTTGCACATGCGGGTTTCACATGCCACCAACTCCACATTCACAAACAACTTCAGCGCCAAAGCCATTTTCAGATAGCCCTCAATGCAAAGATTCTAGGCGCAAATATTGGTGTGAGATCTAATTCAATCAAGGAAACACTGCATGTTGGTGAAGCGGATATTGAAGAAGAATCAGCCGAGTGGTTCTTGTGGGAGAACAACTCCATTTGCTCACTAACTTCACACACCATCAGGCTTCCATGCAGCTCTCAAGGAAACTCAGTTTTCACACTCTAGGCTTAATGGCCTTTGAGTGCATTATCTAGGAATGAACCTGGTAGAGCTTCCCACACAAACCAATTCTCCACATGCGGGTTTCACATGCCACCAACTCACATTCAGAGACAACTTCAGCGCCAAAGCCATTTCTGATAGCCCTCAATGCAAAGCCTCTAGGCGCAAATATTGATGTGAGAGCTAATTCAATCAAGGAAACACTGCATGTTGGAGAAGCGTATATTGAAGAAGTATCAGCCGAGTGGTTCTTGTGGGAGAACAACTCCATTTGGCTCACTAACATCACACACCATCAGGCTTCCAAGCAGCTCTCAAGGAAACTCAGCTTTCCCACTCTAGGCTTAATGCCCTTTGAGTGCCTAGGACTGAAATGAAGCTTGGTGAGCATCCAACACAAACCAATGCTCCACATGCGGGTTTCACATGCCACCAACTCCACATTCACAGACCAATTCAGCGCCAAAGCTGTTTTCAGATAGCCCTCAGTACAAAGGCTCTAGGCGTAAATATTGTGTGAGAGCTAATTCAATCAAGGAAACACTGCATGTTGGTGAAGCGCATATTGAAGAAGAATCAGCTGAGTGGTTCTTGTGGGAGAACAACTCCATTTGGCTCATTAACTTCACACACCATCAGGCTTCCAAGCAGCTCTCAAGGAAACTCAGTTTTCACACTCTAGGCTTAATGCCCTTTGAGTGCCTAGGACTGAAATGAAGCTTGGTGAGCATCCCACACAAACCAATGCTCCACATACGGGTTTCACATGCCACAAACTCCACATTCACAGACAACTTCCTACCCAATGCAGTTTTCAGGTAGCCCTCAATGCAAAGCCTCTAGGCGCAAATATTGGTGTGAGAGCTAATTCAATCAAGGAAACACTGCATGTTGTGAAGCGTATATTGAAGAAGAATCAGCCGAGTGGTTCTTGTGGGAGAACAACTCATTTGGCTCACTAACTTCACACACCATCAGGCTTCCAAGCAGCTCTCAAGGAAACTCAGTTTTCACACTCTAGGTTTAATGCCCTTTGAGTGCATTATCTAGGAATGAACCTGGTAGAGCATCCCACACAAACCAATGCTCCGCACGCGGGTTTCACATGCCACCAACTCCACATTCACAGACAACTTGCTAGCAAAAGCCGTTTTCAGATAGCCCTCAATGCAAAGGCTCTAGGCGCAAATATTGGTGTGAGAGCTAATTCAATCAAGGAAACACTGCATGTTGGTGAAGCGTATGTTGAAGAAGAATCAGCCGAGTGGTTCTTGTGGGAGAACATCTCCATTTGGCTCACTAACTTCACACACCATCAGGCTTCCAAGCAGCTCTCAAGGAAACTCAGTTTTCACACTCTAGGCTTAATGCCTTTTGAGAGAATTATCTAGGAATGAACCTGGTAGAGCATCCAACACAAACCAATGCTCCACATGCGGGTTTCACATGCCACCAACTCCACATTCAGAGACAACTTCAGCGCCAAAGCCATTTCTGATAGCCCTCAATGCAAAGGCTCTAGGCGCAAATATTGGTGTGAGAGCTAATTCAATCAAGGAAACACTGCATGTTGGTGAAGCGCATATTGAAGAAGAATCAGCCGAGTGGTTCTTGTGGGAGAACAACTCCATTTGGCTCACAAACTTCACACACCACCAGGCTTCCAAGCAGCTCTCAAGGAAACTCAGTTTTCACACTCTAGGCTTAATGACTTTTGAGTGCCTAGGACTGAAATGAAGCTTGGTGAGCTCCCCATGCAAACCAATACTCCACATGCGGTTTCACATGCCACCAACTCCACATTCACAAACAACCTCAGCGCCAAAGCCGTTTTCAGATAGCCCTCAATACAAAGGCTCTAGGCGCAAATATTGGTGTGAGAGCTAATTCAATCAAGGAAACACTGCATGGTGGCGAAGCGCATATTGAAGAAGAATCAGCCGAGTGGTTCTTGTGGGAGAACAACTCCATTTGGCTCACTAACTTCACACACCATCAGGCTCCAAGCAGCTCTCAAGGAAACTCAGCTTTCACACTCTAGGCTTAATGCCCTTTGAGTGCTTTATCTAGGAATGAACTTGGTAGAGCATCCCACACAAACCAATGTTGCACATGCGGGTTTCACATTTCACCAACTCCACATTCACAGACAAATTCAGTGCTAAAGCCGTTTTCAGATAGCCCTCAATGCAAAGGCTCTAGGCGCAAATATTGGTGTGAGATCTAATTCAATCAAGGAAACACTGCATGTTGGTGAAGCGCATATTGAAGAAGATTCAGCCAAGTGTTCTTGTGGGAGAACAACTCCATTTGGCTCACTAACTTCACACACCATCAGGCTTCCATGCAGCTCTCAAGGAAGCTCAGTTTTCACACGCTAGGCTTAATGCCCTTTGAGTGCATAGGACTGAAATAAAGCTTGGTGAGCTTCCCACACAAACCAATGCTCCACATGCGGGTTTCACATGCCACAAACTCCACATTCACAGACAACTTCCTACCCAATGCAGTTTTCAGGTAGCCCTCAATGCAAAGCCTCTAGGCGCAAATATTGGTGTGAGAGCTAATTCAATCAAGGAAACACTGCATGTTGGTGAAGCGTATATTGAAGAAGAATCAGCCGAGTGGTTCTTGTGGGAGAACAACTCCATTTGGCTCACTAACTTCACACACCATCAGGCTTCCAAGCAGCTCTCAAGGAAACTCAGTTTTTCACACTCTAGGTTTAATGCCCTTTGAGTGCATTATCTAGGAATGAACCTGGTAGAGCATCCCACACAAACCAATGCTCCGCACGCGGGTTTCACATGCCACCAACTCCACATTCACAGACAACTTCCTAGAAAAAGCCGTTTCAGATAGCCCTCAATGCAAAGGCTCTAGGCGCAAATATTGGTGTGAGAGCTAATTCAATCAAGGAAACAATGCATGTTGGTGAAGCGTATATTGAAGAAGAATCAGCCGAGTGGTTCTTGTGGGAGAACATCTCCATTTGGCTCACTAACTTCACACACCATCAGGCTTCCAAGCAGCTCTCAAGGAAACTCAGTTTTCACACTCTAGCTTAATGCCTTTTGAGAGAATTATCTAGGAATGAACCTGGTAGAGCATCCAACACAAACCAATGCTCCACATGCGGGTTTCACATGCCACCAACTCCACATTCAGAGACAACTTCAGCGCCAAAGCCATTTCTGATAGCCCTCAATGCAAAGCCTCTAGGCGCAAATATTGTTGTGAGAGCTAATTCAATCAAGGAAACACTGCATGTTGGTGAAGCGCATATTGAAGAAGAATCAGCCGAGTGGTTCTTGTGGGAGAACAACTCCATTTGGCTCACAAACTTCACACACCACCAGCTTCCAAGCAGCTCTCAAGGAAACTCAGTTTTCACACTCTAGGCTTAATGCCCTTTGAGTGCCTAGGACTGAAATGAAGCTTGGTGAGCTCCCCATACAAACCAATGCTCCACATGCGGGTTTCACATGCCACCAACTCCACATTCACAAACAACCTCAGCGCCAAAGCCGTTTTCAGATAGCCCTCAATACAAAGGCTCTAGGCGCAAATATTGGTGTGAGAGCTAATTCAATCAAGGAAACAAATCAAGGAAACACTGCATGGTGGCGAAGCGCATACTGAAGAAGAATCAGCCTAGTGGTTCTTGTGGGAAAACAACTCCATTTGGCTCACTAACTTCACACACCATCAGGCTCCAAGCAGCTCTCAAGGAAACTCAGCTTTCACACTCTAGGCTTAATGCCCTTTGAGTGCATTATCTAGGAATGAACTTGGTAGAGCATCCCACACAAACCAATGTTGCACATGCGGGTTTCACATTTCAACAACTCCACATTCACAGACAAATTCAGTGCCAAAGCCGTTTTCAGATAGCCCTCAATGCAAAGCCTCTAGGCGCAAATATTGGTGTGAGATCTAATTCAATCAAGGAAACACTGCATGTTGGTGAAGCGCATATTGAAGAAGATTCAGCCGAGTGGTTCTTGTGGGAGAACAACTCCATTTGGCTCACTAACTTCACACACCATCAGGCTTCCATGCAGCTCTCAAGGAAGCTCAGTTTTCACACGCTAGGCTTAATGCCCTTTGAGTACACTATCTAGGAATGAACCTGGTAGAGCTTCCCACAGAAACCAATGCTCAACATGCTGGTTTCACATGCCACCAACTCCACATTCACAGACAACTTCCTAGAAAAAGCCGTTTTCAGATAGCCTTCAATGCAAAGGCTCTAGGCGCAAATATTGGTGTGAGAGCCAATTCAATCAAGGAAACACTGCATGTTGGTGAAGCGCATATTGAAGAAGAATCAGCCGAGTGGTTCTTGTGGGAGAACAACTCCATCTGGCTCACTAACTTCACACACCATCAGGCTTCCAAGCAGCTCTCAAGGAAACTCAGTTTTCACACTCTAGGCTTAATGCCCTTTGAGTGCCTAGGACTGAAATGAAGCTTGGTGAGCTTCCCACACAAACCAATGCTCCACATGCGGGTTTCACATGCCACCAACTCCACATTCACAGACAACTTCAGCGCCAAATCCGTTTTCAGATAGACCTCAATACAAAGGCTCTATGCGCAAATATTGGTGTGAGAGCTAATTCAATCAAGGAAACACTGCATGTTGGTGAAGCGCATATTGAAGAAGAATCAGCCGAGTGGTTCTTGTGGGAGAACAACTCCATTTGGCTCACTAACTTCACACACCATCAGGCTTCCAAGCAGCTCTCAACGAAACTCAGTTTTCACACTCTAGGCTTAATGACTTTTGAGTGCATTATCTAGGAATGAACCTGGTAGAGCTTCCCACACAAACCAATGCTCCACATGCGGGTTTCACATGCCACCAACTCCACATTCACAGACAACTTCAGCGCCAAAGCCGTTTCAGATAGCCCTCAATACAAAGGCCCTAGGCGCTAATATTGGTGTGAGAGCTAATTCAATCAAGGAAACACTGCATGTTGGTGAAGCGCATATTGAAGAAGAATCAGCCGAGTGGTTCTTGTGGGAGAACAACTCCATTTGGCTCACTAACTTCACACACCATCAGGCTTCCAAGCAGCTCTCAAGGAAACTCAGTTTTCACACTCTAGGCTTAATGCCCTTTGAGTGCCTAGGACTGAAATGAAGCTTGGTGAGCTTCCAACACAAACCAATGCTCCACATGCGGGTTTCACATGCCACCAACTCCACATTCACAGACAACTTCAGCGCCAAAGCCGTTTTCAGATAGCCCTCAATACAAAGGCTCTAGGCGCAAATATTGGTGTGAGAGCTAATTCAATCAAGGAAACACTGCATGTGGGTGAAGCGCATATTGAAGAAGAATCAGCCGAGTGGTTCTTGTGGGAGAACAACTCCATTTGGCTCACTAACTTCACACACCATCAGGCTTCCAAGCAGCTCCCAAAGAAACTCAGTTTTCACACTCTAGGCTTAATGTCCTTTGAGTGCATTATCTAGGAATGAACCTGGTAGAGCATCACACACAAACCCATGCTCCACATGCGGGTTTCACATGCCACCAACTCCACATTCACAGACAACTTCAGCGCCAAAGCCGTTTTCAGATAGCCCTCAATGCAAAGCCTCTAGGCGCAAATATTGATGTGAGAGCTAATTCAATCAAGGAAACACTGCATGTTGGTGAAGCGTATATTGAAGAAGTATCAGCCGAGTGGTTCTTGTGGGAGAACAACTCCATTTGGCTCACTAACTTCACACACCATCAGGCTTCCAAGCAGCTCTCAAGCAAACTCAGTTTTCACACTCTAGGCTTAATGCCCTTTGAGTGCCTAGGACTGAAATGAAGCTTAGTGAGCTCCCCATACAAACCAATGCTCCACATGCGGGTTTCACATGCCACCAACTCCACATTCACAAACAACTTCAGAGCCAAAGCCGTTTTCAGATAGCCCTCAATACAAAGGCTCTAGGCGCAAATATTGGTGTGAGAGCTAATTCAATCAAGGAAACACTGCATGTTAGTGAAGCGCATATTGAAGCAGAATCAGCCGAGTGGTTCTTGTGGGAGAACAACTCCATTTGGCTCACTAACTTCACACACCATCAGGCTTCCAAGCAGCTCTCAAGGAAACTCAGCTTTCACACTCTAGGCTTAATGCCCTTTGAGTGCCTAGGACTGAAATGAAGCTTGGGTGAGCATCCAACACAAACCAATGCTCCACATGCGGGTTTCACATGCCACCAACTCCACATTAACAGACCAATTCAGCGCCAAAGCCGTTTTCAGATAGCCCTCAGTACAAAGGCTCTAGGCGTAAATATTGGTGTGAGAGCTAATTCAATCAAGGAAACACTGCATGTTGGTGAAGCGCATATTGAAGAAGAATCAGCTGAGTGGTTCTTGTGGGAGAACAACTCCATTTGGCTCACTAACTTCACACACCATCAGGCTTCCAAGCAGCTCTCAAGGAAACTCAGTTTTCACACTCTAGGCTTAATGCCCTTTGAGTGCCTAGGACTGAAATGAAGCTTGGTGAGCATCCCACACAAACCAATGCTCCACATGCGGGTTTCACATGCCACAAACTCCACATTCACAGACAACTTCCTACC